>NC_081799.1:26038393-26043393 GCF_963082965.1 Carassius carassius
TTTGTCAGTGAGATATTATAATTTATACACCGTTTTTATTAGTATTTGAATTGAATTAATTTGTATTTCTTTCTTTGAATTTATTTTAAGATTTTCTGTTTGAATTTCTGTTGAATTTATTAATTTTATTTCAGTTTTAGATTGTTATTTCAGTACATCAAAACTAAAATAAAATAAAAATGGTAATGTCTTTTACTTCAAATAATTGTACATTATTTGTAAAAATGTATTATACTATAATAATCCTGGTTAAAAACAGCTGCTTCATATTTTTGTGGAAACAGATACATTTTATGGTTTACAGATAAACAAATTTTCAGAATTGATTAAAAATAGAAATCTTTTGTCACATTATTAATGTCACTTTTGATCAATTTAATGCTGATTCAATGTGAATCAGGTTTGAGCAGATCGTTGTGTGAACACTGGATGACTGACATGTAAAGCTGCACTTTAGCTCGGGTCTGACTCTGATTAGCAGAGACTCCTGCGCTCATATTCATGAAGGAAATTAATACAAGTGGCCATTATACAAACAGGCAGAAGCATTAGGAGCCAATTATTGTTTGTGGCTCCATCAAGAGAAGCTGACATCAATTTAATTTGGAGCAGCTGTGTGTGTGTGTGTGTGTGTGTGTGTGCGTGCATGCGTGCGTGTGTGTGTGTGTGTGTGTGTGTGAGACGGTTAGATGTCTCTGTGTGATTGAGGGTGAAGGAAAATCCTGCATTAAGATTTAATGGAGCACAGTAATTGCTTTAAATGACGGCTGGGTTTAAATAATCTTCAGTCTGATCAGAACAGGAAGACTTTGGCAGACGAAGTGTGTGTCTCCTCACACAGACCGGTCAGCTGTTGAAAACTAGTCCTGATGAACTAGTTTGGAAACCAGCAGCGCTGAGATGAAGAAGAAATAAAAGCTTGTTCACAATGCTCAGATTCAGAGGCATGAATGCAAATGCGAGGCAATGTCTGTGAATTATTCACATGCCAAAGACATTATTATCACGCTAATTGGGAAGCATTTTGCAAAAAACAACCTCGTTTGAGTCGTGAGGGCTCGGATCTATTCTGCAGCTAAATAATAATACAAGAAAAACAACAGAAATCAGCAGCGCTGTTATTATTTCATGTGGGAGAGCCGACAGGACGCTGAAGACCAAACAACTGTCTCTGAGAAAACACAGTCCACAGCGAGAAACAACCAAATCATGATCAGCAGACGCCAAATCATGGCTTCATTAATACTTCATAACTGTTTATAATAAGTGAACTCCTTTAGAAAAAAAACAACCTGCAGCTGATTACAAACTAGAGCAGCACATCTCACAGAGCATCCCTAACATCTCTATCACTTCTCCAAGACAGTGTATGCTGAAGGTCAAAGGTCACACACACCGTATAGAAGTATTATGCGGTCATCAGGTCACCCACACGCTACAGTCTGAAGAACACGACAAAGACTCACAGCGCAACAAATGAGAAACTCCTGCTCATATTCACACATCATAATATTCTCAAAATCTCCTTCTCAGACTCTTCAGACTCAGGGTTTGGTCACTGACTCACTCAAGTTGATCCAAAACTCTAGGAGTTTCTTGCTTAAAATAAATGACCAAAAAAAAATTTAAAAGTACATAAAATAAAATAAATATATAACATTTTATCAACATTAAATAACGATAATATGAGAAATAAAATAATCAAATAAAGCTAAATTAATAATAATATATATATATATATATATATATATATATATATATATATATATATATATATATATATATATATATATGCTGGTCCATTATATACACGTAAAATAAAAATATTATTCAATTTAATGGATAAAATAATCTTAAATATAACAACATAATTGATTATACATTTTAATTTTTTTATAATATATAGATACTTTTAATAAATTAATATTGAAAATAATATAATAATAAAACAATCAAACATTTTAAAAATAAATTAATCATATAGTTTTTATTTGTTAATTATATATATATATATATATATATATATATATATATAGTTTACATTATATGTGTGTATGTAATGAACATGCATACATAGATATTTTTGTATTTTTTTTAATTATTTTTGTTAAAATGATTTCTATATTATTTTAGTTTATTTCTGTATGTCTATATAATAAACATACAGCATTTTTTATTTGTAAAATGTATTAGTAATAGTTATATTCAAGATTACTTTATTCATAAAAGTGAACATTATATTAAGTAACTTGCATATTATTGCTCTTTTGTTGGTTTTGATTGCTTGAATTGATACACACACACACGTAGCTCAAGTGCTATCAAGCTCTCGTGCTATCAAGCGCACACAAATATTTATGAAAATATGTATGAAACTGACAGCACTATTTAGATTTTTGGCTCTAATAAAGCCACCAGAAGAGCAGCACAATATGGTTTTCTTATCCACTGCAGATAGTTTCAGTCCCCTGGCATCTCCCCGAGCATCGAACGACTCCGCAGGACCCCGGCTTACCGAGCCACTGCCTGAATGAAAGCGCGGCTGCCATGACGACAGTGTGAGCGTGACCTCTGAACCCCAAGAAGGAGAAGAGAAAGAAAACACAGAGCTCTTTCATCGTTTATGAGCTCGAGCAGGCGATCAGTGTGGAGGCTCAATAATGACGTCCTTATGCTGAATATTCAATATATACTGTCAATTTTGGGCATAATATCAAACATTATATAAACAAATACTATAGTACTAAATATGATATGTTTATAATGAAAGGTCCTTCTCTTATGCTGAACTTAATATTAAATAAATATGAAAGATATTGTGAATATTGCATACATTCCTTTATAATAAATGTGAATATATAATAAATATATAAATTACTAGCGTTGGGTGCTGTATTAATTACTAATATTATATTACTAAATATTCTATAGATCTATAAATAATTTAAAAAAAATTTTTTTAATGAAACCCACAGCAGGTCTTGTTCTTACACTAGCAATAAATACAATAAATATTATATCATATATTGTGAATATTTTATTAGGGTTTATAAAAAATGATAGAAATAACTAGAGCTGGTTGATAAAATTATATTATTCGATATTTAACATTACACAAATATATATATATATATATATATGGATAATATTAGAAATATATATTATATTAGTATATATAATAAATATTATATTAATAACTAGAGCTGGCCGATATATTACATATAAATATTAAATACTGTAAATATTAAATACAATTACATCATTCAATATTATATTAATAATAAATCTAAAAATATATATTTTATAAAATATTCATAATAAATACAGTGATGCTCTATTATCTAATAAAAATAGTATATAACTATATGAAACTCACATTTCTTTAGACAATCGTGTATGTGACGAATACAAATCTTGAACAAAAAAAAATCTTGAATCTTATAAATATAGAATAAAATATATGATTTTTTTCGAATGTGTTATAAGTGAAAAAACATCATTCTTAAAAGGATCTTTCCACAAATACACTAAGCGAGAAGAGGTGTTTAAAACACGTCGAGATGATTTTTACTATATTTTCTATATTTCACTATATGTATTTAACATTAGAGCGAACACATAACTATGCACCTTTGTGGAGTATTATTGTATTATCACCTGACCAAGCAAACGCAGAGATAAACTGATTTGAAGCGCTGAGAGAAAGGAAGCATATGTGAATCATGATTCATCTGAATTACCCAGAAGCCCTCGCCAGATCTCAGAGCGCCAGCACAAATGTCTGCAGCATGTTTACTTTCAGCGGGAAGAGCTTTACGAGGGTTCGATCCGAGTCATGAAGGATGAGGATTCATCTGTCGAGAACAGAAGCAGTCGCAGACGTCCACTTCCTGAAACCAGTCCACAAGAACTTCCCAACCGGAGAGAGATTAAGTGTCTCTAGATATATCTCTCATATTATTATTGATAATAAATATTATTTAAAAAACCTAGAGCTGCCAAAATACACTGTGAATATTAGATATAATTATATTAATTAATATTATGTAAATAAAAAATATCAAACATTATATAGATACATATTATATTATATTTATGATACAATATATTGTGGACATTAGATATATTTGATATGAGTATATTAGAATGCATATTAAACATTATATAAATAACCATAGGTGAGCAATATATTAAACATGAAAACGTGTGAATATTACATATAATTATATTATTCAATATTAAAATATTATATATATTTAATAAATATTATATAAACAACTAGAGCTAGAAAATACATAAAAATATATAAAACACTGAGAATATAAAATAATTATATTATTCTGTGTAAAATTAAAATTTTAAACATTATGTAAAATAATATGTTATATTATTTATTTATTTATCATGACATACAGTGATATATTAAATAAAGTAAACACTGTGAATATTGCATGTTTTATATTAGTATATAAAAGATTTGTAATAATCATAATAACTAGAGATGGGTAATATATTAAACACTAATCTGTAAATATTACAGAACGCAATGTATTTAGTTTAAAGCGGTATATAAATAAAGGTGACTTGACTTATACTTTTATAAGTATTTTTCCTTATATTTTGTGAAAAATATGCAATGATTATTTTTTAGCCCTATTTTTTACTCAATTTTACTTGCATTAAAAAGCAGCTCTCCATGATGGTTGATGATGGTTTCTCTGATTGAAAAAACGGTCTCAGTTTTACAGCAAATAAATAAATAAAACCTATATGGAAGTTTCCAACTGGCTAAAGACTTCAGTCGCAATCGCAGTCCAACTGGCCTCTGCATTTATGAGTGAAGCACAGATCACTTCGCTTCTGGATTACTATCAGCACAAACTCAAGAGCAAAACACTTTAATTTCTCTCATGCATTTTTTGATTACATTTAGGAAAAACAACCACCGAGTCTCTTCTGTCTTACATCATCAGATGAGCACAAACTCATCATGTAAAAAG
>NC_081799.1:26048393-26100893 GCF_963082965.1 Carassius carassius
ATGAAATATAAACATTCCACAAATGCATCCTATAATGCAGCTTTTGTCTTCTCCAGATGTTCACTGATGGACTGGAGTGCTGTGGATTATTGTGATGTTTTTACTGACTCTCGTTCTGACGGCACCCATTCACTGCAGAGCATCCATTGATGAGACACTGATGCAGTGCTACATTTCTACAAACCTGATGAAGACACAAACTCATCCTAATCTTTGGAGGCCTGAGGATATTAGTATTTTTGGGGAAACTATTCCTTTAAAAATGCATGCTGAAAATTAACTTTGTAGACAAACATAAATGTATCATAATTGAAATTTGTAGCATGAATGCATTCACTCTGAATCAGGGCTATTATAGTTAACAAAAAAAAAAAAATATATATATATATATATATATATATAAAAAATGTTACTTAAATTAAATGTTAACCAGGGCTTAATTTTAAATAGTGCTCATTTTGGCAGATCCCCCTCCTCCTCGTTTCCGTATGGCAGACAGATATGTGCCATGAAAAATTAACCAAAATTAACATCTCTATTATAATTCGTTATTATTATTTTAAATCAGAGGGTTTTACAAATATTTAACCAATGATAAGTATTTAAAACAGCTTGTCAGTAAAACTTCGTAATGCCATTGCCTGGAGCCTGGAGGAGACGGATCTCCGCTTATTCCCAAAGCATGGGTAAACACATAACTGTTTGAATAGTACAGCATTTTCTTTACTCAAACATTGTCTGTTAAGGCTATTGTTTGTGTGTGCTTGAAGACTGGAGAAGTAGGTTTTTTGCCATCTAGCCAATATACTTTTGTACGTTTTAAATATCCTGCTGTGCATAAGTGCTTAATAGTTTTATATCATGAAATTTATTTGTGTATTAAACAACAAGAAAAAACCAAGCGCCCATATAGCAACAATAAACGTTATATCCTAGCCTGTAAAAGGTGAGGATAGCATATAATGTGCTGCATTTGCCTCAGATGAGGACAAAACACAGATCTCCTCATTCACGGCCAAAGACCTTGTTAACTTCATTTGAGCTTGTTTTTCATATAGCCTGATGTTAATTGCACGTGTCTGATACAACACCAACACTGACGACGCAGTGTTTAATTATTGATTTTTCCGCCTTTTCTTTCTTTCCCCCCTGTATTTTAGTAGAGCGTGACATGAAACTGTTTTATTTGTCAAAACCATCAGACATCATATTGTTTGTATTTGGATGCTTAAACAAAACAAACTATGAAAAATAACTCATATAGGCTAATACTCGCGAGACGGCTTTATACGCACGAGCTTTGGATGTGACTGAGGGCACATACTGTGATACAGCCTGTGGAGCACACGAGTACCAAATGGCTTAAAATACTTAAAAGGTGTTCAAATTATACATTTTTGTGACAATACAACAATTACCCGATTAGTCAAGTGACAGTTCTGTCAGCTGTCCCGATCGAAATGCGACTGAGTCTTGTATCTCAGCTTGCAGCAGGTCGCTGTAGTGCAGACGAGATGCGCTGATGTGAAGCAAAACGTCAAAACATTTTTAGGCCTGGAAATTGTTGTTTTAAAATCGCATGGTATTTCCATGTTATTCATGTCCTTACAGACTAAATGCAACTGATGCACGCTCTTAAAATCCCTTAAACTGGTCCACTAATGTGATTGCACGAGTGCTCCGTTACCTCTCCCTCCTGTAATTACATGCAGGATCCGTTACCCCGCTTTCTTCCGGGACCTCGCAATTTACAAATTAAGCACTGATGTTAACTAAAATAAAATATGCATTCATTTTATACATTACAAATTATATATATCACACACACACTTACACACATATACATTTATTTATATATTATTTTTATAATTTATATATTGTATAATATTATAATTTATATATATTTTTATATATATATTTATATATATATATATATATATATACACACATATATATATATATATATATATTTATATATATATATATATATATATATATATATATATATATATCTCAGTTAGTTTCCAATGCAATGATGCACTAAAATAACTAAAACTAAAATAAAATTAACAAAAACTTAAATTATTATCCAAATATAATAGTATTTAAATGATACTAAAATAACACTTAATCAACAATACTTAACACAAGGACTGATGCAAAAGAAAAGCAGCAGGGATATATAGATGTGTGATGGAGTCGGCTCAGACTGAACCGTGTTTGAGCTGAGAAACATAATGGCACAAACAAATGATGGAAGGAAGAAAATAACTTCAGCAGAATATGCCAAGTGAAATGAAGCGGGCGCCATCTGTGATCTACATCTCTCCGACGCAAATTGCTTTTAATGCGAGTGAGATGTTTCTGCTGCCAGAAAGGTCCTTCCTCTGTTAAAGGATAAAAAGTGTTCCTGAATTTGTAGAACTGGTGGGAAACGGCTCTCTTCTGATTACGCCCCATTTGTTCTGTCAGCAGTTCTACCTGCAGTAAAGCCATCCGGCTTCTGGACACTTCACTCGACTTTTCCAGGTCAAGCGTGGGTCCTTTTTAGAGCCAATCAAAGGAAAAGCTCTCCAGCTCCAATCAGAGATTGTCTCGTCTGACCCCCAGCGCTCGTGGGTTTTACTGAACACAGCTCGTGTTTGGTTAAGTGCTGCTGGACTAGCTTTCCAAGAGCTTCTGACTTAAATCCAACTGATGAAAATGGCATAATGAATGAATGCTAAACCATATATTCAATCATTATCCAAAGGGATTTAATAAATGCTTCAATAAAGAACCAAACTAGATCTGCATGATGTTGGAAAAAACTGTGATGCTTTGTATTTCTACAATAGATGAAAATACAGGAATTGTCAAAATTCCCAGTTGCTTTAATACATATATTAAAGTAAGACTGAATTAGTGTGGTGATTTTGTTGGGAGTGAATCTGCATTGAAAAATAAAATAATAAATACTACTATTACTAATAATAATACATGCTGAAAATGTATATTTTATATAAATTTTTAAGTGATCAAGTTTGCAAGTATTTTACATAATAATAAATGCAGAAAATTTGCATTTTGTTCATTTTTAATTTAACAAATTTGCAAGAATTTAACAATTATAATAATTTTTCATTTAACAAGTTTGCAATAATTTTACATAATAATAATAAATGCTAAAAATTTCAATTCCACATTAGCTTTTAATTTTGTAAAAGTTCAATGCATTTATTTGCTTATTTTATTTTTTGATTGTGAAATCTCTTCATGATTGCAAGATTTTGGAAAGAAGTTGGTTTATATATTTTCTATTGATCATTAAGGTTTACATCTATTGATTCAGCAAACACAACAGATCTGTGCTGATATTATCACATAACCCTGGACTTAATCTTGCACTATTGCACTGAAATTCAGATCCTTGCGTTGATACAGTTATTTATTTTATTTCTGAATGCTTTCATAACTCACGATTCACACACAAGCATGTTTCACCGTTTCCCCATTTTTCCAGCCAAAACAGGAAATAAATAACTCTCCCTGCGGCCACAAAAAGCCGATTGGTCATTCTGTGATCTTCAGAAGGAAATATCCAAACCTGTGTGAAAAGCAGCAGTGCTTCATGAAAGACGCCGCTTATCTGCACACAACCAAATGCTCCAGCTTCTCGAAAATATTCCACCAGCCATTTCGCCCAATGAAAGCCCTGTTCTTCGTTTCTGACACTGTGCATGTGTGCATCCTATTCTGCTCTAAACATCAAGGTGCTTATATAAAAACGTCCCACTTTAACTTTTCCAGGACTCTATGCTTCACAAATTAGACCTTCTGATCAGTCACATAAATATTACATCATAAACGTAATTTTAATAAAATGAAACTAAAACAACAATTCACTGGTCTTTGTCACTGAATCATTAATTCATTTGATTCATCAAGGCAGCTGATTCAATGTCCTTATGAACGAGTCATTGAATCACTGACTCACCCGATTCATTCAAAAACGCAGATACGTTCATCATGTTTTGCTCTGAGATTCACAGCAGCTCAGCTTTGACTAGTTTGAAACTATTTTTGTTGCTGAAATAGAGAAAAATCAGACAATATTGAGCCTAAAATGTACATCATCTGCAGTGCGGATGCATTTAAAGTTGTAGTTTTAATGCTCTGGTGCTCCCTGTGTGGCAGTCAGTTTATTTATTTTATCTCAATGACATGAATGTGTTGTAGACTAAAAAGCGATCGTCGTTTACATATTTTTACATCACACTGTGAAAAAGTTTGAGGTTGATATAACAAAACAAAAAAAAAAGTGATTTCGTTCGGATGCAGTACCAAATGTTACCACCAGAAACTCGCTTCAAATTAATTTACAACGCGGTCATTTTTTAACACAAGTAATTTCATGTCCTAACTTATTTATATCAGTTATATGCAAGTTTTGATGAGCTTTAATCAGGTCTCTCGCCCAAATAGTTTTTCACAGTAATTTTCACTAAATCCTTGTCTTCTGGGGAAGCGAGCGAGCTTAAGATAGTCTTAAGTTAATGGTTATCGTCATAACGTGTGTTCAGATGATTAAAAAGCTGGAAAAACACAGCCCGAGGCGTTCGCCTCCCAAATCTGTCCATTGAGTGTCTTAAGCTGCCTGGAGGATGTTTGCTGGCGGACTACAGCCCACTCCACTCTCTTTTTCATGGCAAAGACTAATGCTTTGGGAAAGAAAAAAAGAGCGGATGCTTTGAGAAAATCCTTTACGGCTGCCGCCTATTAATCCTGTTTAGCTGAAACTTTCTGGTGTTGTGAGGACGAGTTTGTCTGACAGCCCACTCCTGCTGCAATCGATGTCCCAATCGATATGTCCTGTGTAGCTAAACGGGAATTAACAGGTGGCCACTGAGCTAAATGTTTCTCAACAAAGTCTGACATTTAGTTGAGGTGATTGAGTTATCTACACATCAGCTGCCGAGCAGTTTACCTTTGCTTCAGCCCGTAACAAACGTTAATCTCTAATTCAATAGAAAATTCATCAGTGGAGAGTGCCACGCTCTGTGTGTGTGTGTGTGTGTGTGTGTGTGACTGTGACTGTACCTCAGCGGCAGGTATTCCTTCTGGTGGGCGGCACTGGAGAAGCACTTCCTGTTCGAGCGACACTTCCTTCCCCAGAGGCTCCTGGTCAAATGTTTTCCGGAGATCTGTGAAGGAACCACAAATATATGTTTTCAGCATGAATGCATATGAATGAACACATAGACTCAATGCAATCATCCAGGAAACTACATGACTGGTCAAATCTCTCTTCTGCTCATTAATGCTGCTTTTATTTGACTTAAAATACAGTAAAATTGTGAAATATTATTGCAATTTAAAACAGCTGTTTTCAATGTGAATATCTGTTAAAAAGTAATTGATTACTGTGATCAAAGCTGAATTTTCAGCATCATTACTCTAGTCTTCAGTGTCACATGAGTTCCTTATATATATATATATATATACACACACACACACACACACACACACACACACACACACACACACACACACACATTAGTGCTGGGCAACGATCAATTTTTTTTTAATCACGATTAATCGCATGACTTTCTGCGATTAATCGCAATTAAATTGCACTGTCGTGCACAAAATTAAATAATAAATACATAGTGTCTCAAAATTACTTTGTAAATTAGTACTAGTAATTTCCTTTAAAAACCTACACTGAAATAAAATGGCAATAAAACAATTTTCACTTAGAAACTGCTAGCAAATTTCTTAAATAGAATAAATCTTCACAAATTGAATAGACTACAAATAAATGGCAATGGCAGTTATTTATTAAATGCACTTATTTATCTGACATGTTTATTTATTTACTGATTGATTGATTAATTGATTGACTGACTGATAGGGCACAAACCAAAACATCATTAATGCATTATAAAGATGTCCCTGTGTTGAGCGCTCTCTGAAACTGCTGTAAAACAGAAGCAGAGTCACAGCGAGTGAACAGGAGAAATGCATCTGTCCTGCAGTAATCAGCGTTTCTCTCGTCACACATGTCTAGCGTGACTTTAGATGCTGCTCGTTCTCTCTGACATCATGAGATGTAATATTTAAGAGTGCTGGCCATCTCTCCTCTCAGCTTCTGCTGGAATACAGATCCATGTCTTCATTCTGCATTCACCTGAGCTCCTCACACACCTTCTGCTTTCCCGGGACATATTTGACTTCCAGCGTGAATAAAGCATGGCGCGGGACGAGGAGCGTGTGGCAGCACATACTGATGTCCAGAGCTGTAATGACTTTCTGCTTCACGCTGAATATTAATGCCATTACACAGTTTAACACTGACGTTACACAACATCTCCATCTCACTGCATGACTACATGTTGTTTTAGTATCAATTATAACTTCTGCTACTATTAACTACATTTTATTTTTATATTCTTTTTTGGTTTCATTTTAATTTAAAGTTTTTGTTATTTTGTTGTGCACTCTTATCAGCTTTTCATTGTTTTTAAATATGCCTATATAGTTTTTATTATTATTATTATATTAATACTCAATAAGCATGCTTACACACACACACACACACACACAGACACACACACACACAGAGACACACACACACACACACACACACACACAAACACACAGACACACAGACACACAGACACACAGACAGACAGACACACAGACACACAGACACACACAGACACACAGACAGACAGACAGACAGACACACAGACACACACAGACAGACACAGACAGACACAGACACACACAGACACACAGACACACACACACGTACACACACATTGTTGCATATATAGATATTTTAAATTAATGACAGGTAACAATACTTATTGCAAGTCTTCTCTTTTTAAGGCTTTATGTTTCATTTTCAGGTTTCAGTGTAATTAATCTTAATCTGGCATAATTGTAAAAACTGATAGGTCTGTATGAACAAAATTGTCAACTTTGAATAAACGTGATTTTAAATGTCATAAGTGATTTTATAATGTCTAAGCATGAATGCATAAGCAAACCTATGTACAATACTGTTTTAGTGAGTTTAATGAGCCCTTTGTTAAATTATCTTTATATTTTAAATATAGAAGTTATTCTTTTTTTTCTGGTTTTATTTTATTTGTACAGCACTATGGTCAACTGCTGCACCAAGGCTTCCGGCTTTGCTACCGTTCGGACGTTCTAGCTTACTGCTCTGCGCTTTCTTCTTATTTCTGTACTTTTCTCTGATTTTTCTAAGATTGCTACATCAGCAGATCAGCACAGTGCTCAAAAAACAGATTTTTTGGCACACACGCTAAAACTAAAAACTCTTTGGGACTGGAATAATACTACAAAAAGAAAACTTTGCCTCCCACTGCCAGCAGCTTACATTCCAGAGAGGGGAAAACAACTGCCTACATTCAAACAGAAGAGAGAGAAAATGCCTCCTGTTGGATCTACTTGTTGCATGAACTGCTGCAAACTTCTACAAAGGATTGTGATTCTTGAAACAAAGTTACTTGCTGGACTTCCAAAACAGACGGAACACTTCGCAGACAGTCGTCATGGACCCTCTCAGCATACAGCCGGTGAGTCCCATGAATCTTATGGATCTCAACAGTTTATACCAAGTGTAGAGGAACAAGCCGAAACTGATCGCCACACTAATCGATGGCACAAACAGGGAGCGAGACCCAAAGGAAAACGAAATATCAGATTGTCACGAGTTTCTCGTATTGCTGCCGTAGCTTCCTCTACCCCAGATTCGACTAGGACAAGGCTTGTGAATACTGGCATTCAACCACCCCCTATACATCTTGAGAACAGATTTGAAGCATTAATGAATGTGGGTGAGGAATCACCAAATGTATTTAAAGATGGATCTGATCAGCCAGCAGCTAACATCGCTACTAACAGGCGCTCAAGGACGAGCAGACAGCGGCTTTCAGCTCAGAGCGCAGCCGAGCCAAGGACTCTGATAGTGGGTGACTCTGTTATCAGAAACATCCGTAGCAGGACTACAACAACATGCTGCCTTCCTCAAGCAACGGTCTCTGATGTGAACAAGGAACTTCAGAACATTCTGATGAAGCACAAGACTGCAAATCGAATCATCATCCATGTGGGGAAGAATGATATTCGGAAAGAGCAGTCAGAACTCCTTAAGAAGGACTTCAGTGAACTCTTTGAAACACTTCTAAGACTCAAAGTTCAGTCGTTCATCAGTGGACCACTCCCAGCACGTGGAACAAATATGTTTTCATGGTTGCTTGGGCTGAACACATGGCTACAAAAATCTTGTAATATAAAAGGAGTGAATTTCATTGACAACTTCAATCTTTTCTGGGGCCATAGACAATTGTTTAAACCGGATGGCCTCCACCCAAACAAACTTGGTGCTAGAGTGTTTAAGGACAATATCTACTTTTCCCTCCGTCATCCTTCAGCAGAGTGTGTCAATCCATTCAGCACACACACACCGGGTCCAAGTCATCATGTGGTTGACATATCCCACAAGGACACTGATAACACCATGCAGCCAAAACAAGCACTGCTCATGGACACTATCCCGACTGAACCCTGCCCACAGAGCTCCTCACAGACAGACTGTGATGTATCAAAACAGCTACAAGATTCAGCACCCAGGGATGACTTTCTGGAAAACAGCCAGGGAAGCCAGGACAACATATCACAGCCACCGGAAACACCAGAGACACAGCCCATCTCACCAGACACATTATCACTTTCTCCAGCATCTCCACTTCTGTGCTTCTCACAGAAAATGGAGGAACTGGTGTATGCTGGGACTAAACTCTCTCACTCATTTGCTGCAAGCCCGCAGATATCACAAAAAAAACGGCAGGCCCCAAAACCACCAAAGCCTGTGGTCCCTGCTCCTGCGAAAGCTCTTCGACCACTGCCACAACGCCAGGGCCCAAACCCTCTAGCTGCTGAAGGTGAACCAAAAACAACTGATAGCAGCTCTCAGTGATATGTGTCGGGTCCCCGCTATAATAACAGCAACATTCACAAATGCTTACAGAACAAGCGGGAACCCAGTGTGCCTGTAGCTTTCTCTATTTCAGTTTTATCACGTGATAGAAAGTCTAAGGCCATCTCAAGCCGAAGGGCAAACTCATCTAATCTGCGGCCTATTATGCATCAAACTAAAATTGATGTAAAGACACAAAGCACAGCCATCAAGTTAGCATCTTTAAACATTCGCTCACTAAAAAATAAATCATTTCTAATCAATGACTTTATAACCACAAACAATCTGGATTTTATGTTTCTAATCGAAACAGGGTTAGAAGACAGCTGCAATGCAACAGTCCTTAATGAAGCAGCCCCTCCTAACTTCACTTACATGAGTGTCTGCAGGACTGTTAGGAGAGGTGGAGGTGTAGCTGCTCTATTTAAAGATGTCTATCAATCCAAGCAAGTGTCATTTGGTCACTACTTGTCTTTTGAATATCTAGGGATTGTGCTGAAAGGTGCTCCACGCATTCTGTTTATTATTATTTACAGGCCTCCAAAATACTCTCCAGCCTTTGTTGAAGAGGTCACAGAAATATTATCAATGATTTCCTCAGAGTTTGACTGTTTTGCTATTGCAGGGGATTTTAATATTCACATAGATAATTCAGAAAACAAAACTACAAAAGAAATGATAATGGTTCTAAACACTTTTGACTTGACTCAGCATGTGCATGGACTCACACACAAAGGTGGACACACTCTAGACTTAATCATCAGTAGGGGTCTAAACATTTCATACATTGTTATTAAAGATGTAGCACTATCCGAACACTTCTGTATTTTCTTTGATATTTTGATGTCTGCTACAACTGAATCTAGATCGGTCTCTGTCAGAAGGAGATGTATTAACGAGAACACAAGTGTACTATTTATGGAGGCTATATCTTTAACACCAAGCATTTCTGCAGACTCTGTTGATATTCTCCTTGATTCATTCAACTCAAAAGTTAAGAATGTTATTGATGATATTGATCCAATAATAGTCAGTAAGAAAACAAACAGACAGAAATCAGTTTGGAGAAGATCAACAGCAGTTCAGACTATGAAAAGACAATGCAGAAAAGCCGAGCGGATGTGGAGGAAGACAAAACTTGAAATTCACTATAGCATCTACAAAGACAGCCTTCATGCTTTTAATGTGAAACTAGCCACAGCTAGACAGAATTTCTTCTCAAGCCTTATAAACAGTAACTTAAATAACACCCGTACTCTTTTTTCAGGAAGGCGATTAGCACATCCTCAAGTAATGCAGAGGTCAGACAGATTCGGCCACAATATCAAAAAGATACTATGTCTATTTTTGAAGCAATTGATAGCAAAATTCTGGAAGACATAGTGCAGCACCTAAAATCGTCAACCTGCTATCTTGACACACTTCCCACATCTTTTTTCAAAAGTGTGCTTAACTGCTTAGAAGCTGATCTTTTAGAAGTTGTGAACGCCTCACTTCTTTCTGGGACATTTCCAAACTCCTTAAAAACTGCAGTTGTTAAGCCCCTCCTGAAAAAGAGCAATCTTGATAACACCATTTTGAGCAACTTTAGACCAATATCTAATCTTCCTTTTATAGGTAAAATTATAGAAAAGGTCGTTTTTAATCAGCTGAACAAATACTTAAACTCAAATGGATACCTGGACAATTTTCAATCTGGTTTTCGATCACATCACAGCACAGAGACAGCACTCATTAAGATAATAAATGATATTCGCTTAAATTGTGACTCTGGCAAAATATCGGTGCTGGTATTGCTAGATCTCAGTGCAGCGTTTGACACTGTCGATCATAACATACTACTAGAGAGACTGGAAAACTGGGTCGGGCTTTCTGGGATGGTACTCCAATAGTTCAGGCCATATTTAGAAGGGAGAGGCTATTATGTGAGTCTAGGAGAGCATAAGTCTAAGTGGACGTCCATGACATGCGGAGTCCCACAAGGCTCAATTCTTGCACCGCTCTTGTTTAGCCTGTATATGCTCCCACTAAGTCAAATAATGAGAAAGAACCAAATTGCCTATCACAGCTATGCTGATGATACCCAGATTTACCTAGCCTTATCTCCAAATGACTACAGTCCAATTGACTCCCTCTGCCAATGCATTGATGAAATTAATAGTTGGATGTGCCAGAACTTTCTTCAGTTAAACAAGGAAAAAACTGAAGTCATTGCATTTGAAAACAAAGATGAAGTGTTCAAGGTGAATGCATACCTTAACTCTTGGGGTCAAACAACTAAAAATCAAGTCAGGAATCTTGGTGTGATTCTGGAGACAGACCTTAGTTTCAATAGTCATGTCAAAGCAGTAACTAAATCAGCATACTATCATTTAAAAAACATTGCAAGAATTAGATCTTTTGTTTCCAGCCAAGACTTGGAGAAACTTGTTCATGCCTTTATCACCAGCAGGGTGGACTATTGTAATGGGCTCCTCACCGGCCTTCCCAAAAAGACCATTAGACAGCTGCAGCTCATCCAGAACGCTGCTGCCAGGATTCTGACTAGAACCAGAACATCTGAGCATATCACACCAGTCCTCAGGTCCTTACACTGGCTTCCAGTTACATTTAGGATTGATTTTAAAGTACTTTTACTCGTATATAAGTCACTAAATGACCTAGGACCGAAATATATTTCAGATATGCTCACTGAATATAAACCTAACAGACCACTCAGATCACTAGGATCGAGTCAGTTAGAAATACCAAGGGTTCACACAAAACAAGGGGAGTCCTCCTTTAGTTACTGTGGAATCAGCTTCCAGCAGAGATCAGATGTGCTAAAACACTGGTCACATTTAAATCTAGACTTAAAACTCATCTGTTTATCTGTGCATTTATTGAATGAGCACTGTGCAATGTCCGAACTGATTGCAATATATATTTACACTGTTTTTTTAATCTAATTTTACGTAAAATCATTTTCTAACTGTTTTAAATTCATTTTAAATAAGTACAGTTTTAATCATTTTAAAAGTTTTAAAATTGCTTGTTTTATTCTTGTTATTATTTTTCTTCATTACTATTTTACTTTCTTTTATGTAAAGCACTTTGAGTTACCATTGTGTACGAAATGTGCTGTATAAATAAAATTGCCTTGCCTTGCCTTATGTTTATCTGTGCTTAATAAATGAATGAATGAATGAATGAATGAATGAATGAATGAATGAATGAGCCCTGCTTTTCTCTGACCGGTTTCATTTAAAGCCCATGTGGATTTTCCCAACAATATTTGCTGCTTATCTGCCGTCAGTGTGATTTACAGATTTATCATCGGTCCATGATGAGAAAACAGTGTCATGATGACAAATGGGTTCAGATTCATTTCTCTGAGAGTGATAGAAACATCATAAACAAAGACTCACATTCGGCTCAGTGTTTCTTCTTATTGCTAGTTGTGCATCACATATGTCTCAAAACCTACATAGACCGCTTCTATATTACAGTGTGTTAATATTTCTTTCTTATAATCACGTTGTATATAAAAGCTGAGGACAGACAATAATTAATATATGTTAAAATATGAAGAGTTTATTTGCATAAGCAACTTTTTTTATAATGTTTTTATTGTTAATTAGCTACATTTTTTTTTACTTAATCAAAATAACCCAACTCTAGTTTTATAAAGATTAACTGGAATATACAATGAAAAAAAAAAATTTTTGTCTGTGTTTTGCAAATTAACACTTCATATAATGCTACATAATAATTTCTTATAATAAATAATATTGTTGATAAAGGCTAAAAATATAATTAAAATATTTTAAAATATTTTAAACAAAAGTTATAAATGTGTCTATAACCAAACATGATTTGAATGGGCATACAGAATTCGGATAGACAAAGAATTGTTTGCATGCTCAAAATGGTAAAATAAAAAAGTAAAATAAAATGAAAGATCCGGCCGTATTGACACACGTTCCTGTCACTTCTCGAGCTGCTTTGACTTCAAACAAATCTAGATGACTTTGTCACTTCTGTGCTACCAAATGAGAGCAGGGCAGACTGACAGCGATTGGCTGAATGCGCTGTCAATCATACAGAGGGGCGTGTCTTTGCTGCTGACATTGATGGATGAGCGGCGCTCCCACGCTCTCCTCTGTGTCTCCTCCATCTCTGTCTGTCTCCTCTACGGCTGTCCAGCTCCACAGAGGACGACAGATACAGAGAGACTCTAATAAGAATCCAATATTTCCCACACACAGCGGGAGAGGAGAGAGCAGGAGGCACTCCGTCAGTTCTGCTGGAGGTGGAGGACGTTAGTGTTATATAGAGCACACGCCTCAGCCTCATCCATCTGTGCTCACAACAGAGATCGACAACACGCTACCTGAAGAGAAAATGACAATCAAGGAAATCCCATTCAAGGGCCTTCAGTCAGCAGCCATCATCTCAATCACAGACGCACACTTGAGCGACGAATGACAGGAATATCAAAAACCAGTACAGTTAGAAAATTATGCTTATTTCACATAAATCTCATGACTATATTTAACTTCTTTAGCTCAGGTTCTCAGGCTGGTGTATTTAATGAGCATGTAGAGTAATCTATATTTAAAATATAGTAAATAAAATAAAATATTGCAACAACAAATTACAGTATATATAATACATCAAAACTACATACATTTTATTTTAATACTATATATAATATTTTAACATTTGTTGAAATAAATGTATTATGCATTTTATTTTATTTGCAATTATTATCAATACATATTTAATTATAATATTTAATATATATTAATTAAAAATTATATAATATATATATATATATATATATATATATATATATATATATATATATATATATATATATATATATATATATATTATACAAAATAAAATATTAAATACTCGCCAAAAATAATTAATATATTATTATTAAATAAATAGTCACAAATGTTTTCACAAGTGAAACTATAAATACAAATAATTTAAAATAACTGCAAAATAATCCAAGGCTGTTAAAGTGAAAAAGTGTCTCTGTTGTGCTGTGTGGAGGCTACACACATCATTTACACACAAAACCAAGATGTGTCTTAATTCTGATGTACCATAATATTATACTGTAAATTATAGTGTGTAGATTACACTCTCTCTACACACATGCAACAGAGAATTTGCTTAAATTTGGACCAGAGGCGCAAAAACAGGAGACGAGTTTGCTGGAGTCGATGCTCTGATGATAAAGAAACGTTTCATGCGTATATGGATGGATTATAATTATATCTGTTATGAAACAGAGCCAGTGCTTGTTAACTCAATGTGTTATAGCTGTGTTTGACAGAAACATGTGGTTTGTGTGTGTTAGGTATCTCCTTCAAGCAGAAGCCCAAAGATGTTGCTCATGATGAAGGGTTTTATGGTATGTTTGGATGGGTACAGTATCCCAAAAGATCCTCTAATTATGAATTATTTTCACATACAGGCTGTTTGGCACATTATATTTCAAAAAAGATGTGATATAAAAATAGTCCAGAGAGAAACTCTCAACCAGACAGACAGGCACACACACACACACACACACACAGCTGCTGTTAGAAGAAACACAACTTTATTCTGATCAGTAGTTATATTCACTGATTGATCAAAAGACACTGAAGCTGTGGTCTTTATCTTCTGTGTATTTGATTTCATCAGATGATGGCTCGGTTATAAGGCTTTTTGTGCAGATTAACATCTTGGAAGGGAGAGCTGGTTATGTAATCTTAATGGGATGCGTTTCAGAAACTATTTCATATTATTTTGGTTGTCAGACAAAAAAAATAAAAATCATCAAATAAAGAGAAGTAATGGGAACCTGGTATTTCTGTTCTTTTTTCATGTGTCTAATAGACGAAGTTATTTTGAAAAATATCTATGAATTTGAAACATGTCTACTCTTCATGCTCTATGTTGACTTTGGTTTCACTAATAATAAACATACATTTGCATAAAGCATCCATATTTGGCCATGCACATGTTGATTATAGCACTAAAAACGTGAAAAGTATTCATTTTATAAGGTACATTTAGAACAGATAAAAATGAGCGATTAATTTGCGATTAATAACAAGTTAACTCATGACAATTATGCGATTAATCACGATTAATCACAATTAAAAATAAATATACATACATATATACATATATATATATATGATAGGTAAAAATTGTTAGCCTGAATGCACTGTAAGTCGCTTTGGATAAAAGCGTCTGCTAAATGCATAAATTAAATTTTTTATTTTAATTTAATTTAATTTAATTTAATATACACACACATATATATATATATATATACATATATTTATATACACACACACACACACACACACACACATACAAACCTGGCTGTGTGGATGAAATAACACACAACAGAGCACAGAAAACAGTGAAAACTGAGATTTCTCTCCGTTCTGTTTCCACACCACTGGAAGTGAAATAAGTATGTAGGAAACGGCTTCAGTCGCATCGGAGGCCATTACTGTAATAACAGCGGCTGAGTGGCTGTTTAAAGCATGAGTCAGTCGACACGCCATGCTGTCATTGGAAGTTTAAACAACTCACACCAATTACCAGCGTTTTCATTCATTACAGCCGTCCCTCGAGACCACAGTTAACCCCTCGTGTTCTGACACACGTGAACACAGTCTGGAGTCAGAGACGGCACTAAATACTGCAGCTCTCCAGCTCAACACTATGAGTTCACAAGAAAAGACAAAAATATAGCAGCTGTTAGACAACAACAAATTTCAACAAACACCCTAGCAACCACCTAGAATACCCAAGCAACCTCATAACACATAACCACCCCAAAACTCTTGCAACCAAATAGCAGCTCCTCGCAAAAATACTCTCAACCTTAACAGGGTGAATTAAATGAAAACGAGGCACAGAAGTAAAAATTGGCATGCGATCGCATGTTCCTTGGACTGACTCATTACATCCTGGCGAACGGTTTGAGGAAAGTTTCTTCCTCCAATCCATCTGAGCAGTTTGAGTGAAATCAAAGCTCTCCTCAGTATATGTTCGTTCGCCGTTCGCCGTGTGGGTTTCTCACATTAGCAGCGGTTGAAACAAGCGGCCCAATTTAAAGCACTTTGGGGTTCTGGACAAAACGGCATCCATATTTTGTGCCATTCCTGTGCCAAAAACCTGAGTGGTGAATAATGTACGCTAGAGTGGAGCAGGGTGGAAATGAGCAAACACACACGCTGAATTTATTACCTCCTCTAATGGGCCAAATGCATTACAATGCCATTTGTGATATGTAGCGCTACACAACCTTTCTGCCTATTAGAAATTAATGCAAGGCTGGAGACGATAGATGCTGCATTTCAGTCTCCAGACTTTCAGGAACACAACAAACTTTCAGAAGAGAAGCTTCAGCTGCACGACTCAAATCAAATTACACGCAGTTCTCATTCCACCGAATCTTACTACACGCTTTAAACATTCAGCGTACTTTATGCAAAAGTTTGGGATGGTAGATTGCTTGATTTGAGTAAAAGTGGAATATGAATCCTATTTAGCATGATGCTACAGTGTGCATGAATGGTCATGTAACACATGCTTTTGGTCATATAGTATGGAAGGAGATTTTTTCTGAAACGCAGTGGAAATGCCAGTATGGACAATGATTGTTTTTATTTTAACCTCTTCATAAAGTCGTAATTTTTGTTATTTTTGGACCAAAATGTATTTTCGATGCTTCAAAATATTCTAACTGATCCTCTGATGTCACATGGACTACTTTGATGATGTTTTTCTTACCTTTCTGGACATGGACAGTAGACCGTACACACAGCTTCAATGGAGGGACTGAGAGCTCTCGGACTAAATCTAAAATATCTTAAACGGTGTTCTGAAGATGAACGGAGGTCTTACGGGTTTGGAACGACATGAGGGTGAGTTATTAATGACAATTAATACTTGGGTGATCTAACCCTTTAAGCTGAATCTTACAAAGGCCTAAAAACAATCAATGTTTTACACAATAAATATTCGAAACAAACCTCTGACATCAAGTATTAAAATTCTGTGTGTAACTCACAAACACGCTGGCAACACAACAGAAAGAAGAATGAAACTGAAAGCGGAGCTTGTGTTGAGATCTGCCACTGTATGAAATGTGTCGGGTGAAACACACACACAACAAAGCGTCTCCTGCTGGCTTTGGCTTCGGGGTGAATCTCACAGCTTGTGTTGGCCAAGACGATGACGGCTTCTCTCAGCCAAACACAGCCAGCAGATCCGCTCGAACCCCTGACCGCACTCGTGCTCCCATGAGCCTCCTCGCAGCCGCACACGTGGACGCATGTGAAAACAATTACACTGAGTGCATGTGTTGGGCTACTTGTGCTAAATTACACAGGTTAGTGAATTACAGGCAATTTAGATAGCTGTAGTCTCTCGTCAGTCAATGAGAACACCAATGAAGGTATCCGGCATTTGATTTGAGCTTTAATCGCTGAGTTTGCATTCAGATAAGCGTTCAAACCCACAAAACAGCCTTAAGTACACACTGAGACTGGGACAGCATACTACGCCTATGATTGCTGCAGTATATATAGCGTGCATACCATGTATAATATGCAATTTCCCCATATGCTTGAAATATCCAGATGACCTACTAAATGTGCACACTACACAGAATATATTGCATCCCATAATGCACTGCACTCAACCTACTTCCAGTCTTAACCACTGAAATGTCAACTGTGATTTTCATGATTCATTATTTGATTAGGCTGCGACATTAAATAAATATTTGCACATAATTAGAGTATAAATACTAAAATCATTTTATCTGGATGCAGTAGTATGTGACACTGTTTGAAACGGTTTGTCAGGGAATAATGTATACTGTTTGACTAAATGAATAGTACAGAAGGTAGTATACAGTGCATACTCTGCAGTATTCTAGTATTCTCCTCTTAGAATAGCATACTATTATTTGTGCTATAACTATATTTTGCAGAAACGGTAATAGTAGTATGCTATTTTGAATATAGGTAGTTTGAAAAACTAAACTGCAAACTGCATACCCAAATGTACCATATTTCATAGTATACTGCAAGCAATTTTAAATATAAAATGATTAAATATTTAAGTTTTGAATGTATTACAAATACTTAGCTATGTTTTAAAACTTTTCAGTTGTAATTCAAATGCAATTATGCATGTACACATATACGCACATATTTATTTTTAAGTATTAAGTTTTATGTATATATACTGTAGTAAATTCAAATACAGCTTATACTTAAAAAAAAAAACTTTAAGTCATAAATTTTAAAAAAAACTATTTTAAACAACATGATTTTTAAAATCTATTTAAAAAATGTAAATTGTATCTTTGTTTTTTCTACACAATAATCATCATCTTGTTATCAGCTTACAAATAAATCATAAATTTGCATATTAGAACAAATTGTGTCTTCTCATTTGGCAGTGTGTTTAGGTAAAAGCCAACAAAAAGATTCTAAATAAAGGCTGTAATGACTCCCAGTTCATTCATCACACTGTAAATGGAAGGTCAAGTCAAATGCATTGCATTGTTGGACACAGTATTTCACACACTGTGCTCTGACAACTGCAGTATTTGAGTCAGACATCCACTGTGACAATAAACACACAGCAGCGCTAGCGTGAGTAATACAGTAGTGTGTTATTATTGAGTGTGTTGTGTGGAAGTAAATCTCAGCAGTGTGTGAGTCCGTGTTGAACAGCATCTGCATCTGGATCGAAGCTCGTCCCCTCATAACTCACGCTGGAAGTGCTCGACGCGACACGCTCACAAATCACGCTCACCATTAATATCCTCAATGAGAGCGCCAGCCTTCTACAGCTCCTGAACTTTACGGCGCTTCCATTGATCAGCGATCCACAACAACAAAACGCTGCTTATTTATCGCTCTGGAGTGTTACTCAGGCCCTGATTAAAACATCTGTCACAGACGGGACGCTGAAAAAGGCTAAATGATCACTGCTGTTTCCATTAGCCTCTGGAGAGAGAGAGAGAGAGAGAGAGAGGACATCTGAATAGAGACTCGTTTCGATTACGAGATCATTAGAGCAGATCACTGACCTGAGACCAGCTCGAGTGACCCAGGCTCAAGTGAATGTGTGTTAGACATCGACTGTAACTAAAGCCCAACAGGTCAACGAGGAGGAGTAATTAAGTGCCCCAACTAGGTGCCTTTTCACTGAAAAGGCAAATACTGTAGTGTTCTACAGCAAATAGAAGTAAACAGACAATAAAAAAGGCTGCAGTGTTAAAGGCTGCATGCAAAAATAAACAAACAGCCCGATCAGAGTAGAGTGATTCATGAAGAAATGACTGTTCTGGTCTCATTTCACAGAGCGGACGCATCTCTCATTCACACGCTGAAGATGTCCTCCGTCTGAACTGTGATTGTGTGAGGTTTCAGAAGTCCTGATGCTGGAAAAACAACCTGCTTGACCACGGCTCTGATGGAAACTGACCAAACCTTCTCCACAAGATAACAGCAGCCCAAATAGAAGCACATTTTAGTCACAGGTAAAAATGTCTGGATGCCATTCGTTAGATTATTTAATACCAATAATAATAATAATAATAATAATATCAAATAAATGTCTTGTAAATAAAAATATAAACAGATAAAATCTAAGAAAATCTGCAGAGAATTTAAATTCACATGTTTTATTTAAAGTTTAAATTTTGTATTATATTGTTAAATGATTTTATTTTTACTTATTAAATCAAATATTTAAATTAAATAAGAATAAACAAACATTTAAATTAAACTATATATATATTTTATATATGATTTTGTTAAGTATTTATTTTTATATATTTAATTATTAATATACAAAATGTGCATGATGTTAAAATATTTGTTTAAATACATAAAAAGGTTGTTATATTTATGAATTATTTAGGTTTTTATTTTCATATTTAATTAGCAATACATGAAAATCTGCATAAAATAACAATGTTTAAAAATACATTAAATATTTTGTAATATGCATGATTTAAGCTTTTATTTTTATATTTAATTAACACACAACAATTTGCATAAAATAAAAAAAGATTTCATATTAAGTATTTATTTTATATTTAATTATTGATGCACAAAAAAAAAAATGCATATCGAAACTTTTTAAAAATACATTAAATGTTTTACTTGTTTACCAGCATGTCATGAGTCAAATGGGTTGTTATATAATTGAAATATTAACTTAAAATCCCAGGGATAAGACGCCTTTGTAATGTCACTATATTGTCTGAAGCGGGTTTGTAGAGGTATCTGGGTTTGAGATCAAGAAAGACATTCTGTCCGTGGATATAAACTCTTCAGGAGAAGGCTTCTGGACGGACTGAGATCAGCAGCTGCTTATAAACACCAGCGCTGTGATT
Source organism: Carassius carassius (assembly GCF_963082965.1). NCBI lineage: Eukaryota > Metazoa > Chordata > Actinopteri > Cypriniformes > Cyprinidae > Carassius > Carassius carassius. The sequence continues at coordinate 26,068,811 of NC_081799.1, forward strand.
GATGCGATTAAGGATGCTGCTTTTGTTAGCAACACTAAATGAGGAACACACAACACACTTCCACCAGAGGAAGGGGAATCGTCAGCATACACTCCTCCGTGTCGTCTCGGGTCGTGTTTGTGTGTGCTGTAGTGTGTTTGGACTCACAGGCGATCCGAACGTGGGCTTTACGGCTCTTGGTGGTTCCTGCCGAGCTCCAGGCCACACACTGACACCAGAAATCCTCCAAACCGAAGAGTTCCTCCACCTGCTGACGGGTGATCTCGATACTGGCCTCCCGCACCACCAGACCTGCACACACACACACACACACACACACATTAGGTTTCTGTGAATACTGGGGTCTTTCCATAGACTTCTATTACTCTTAGACTGACCAAATGATATTTTCTGTCACCTAACCTTAGACAAACCCCACTGTTACACTTTCAGATAAGCATCATTTACTATTTTTCATCAATTTTTTCCCTCGTGTATGTCATAAATGTCAGGTTTTACTATCCTTATGAGGACAATGTCTCACTTTGTAGCATAAACCAGAACACACACACACTCATGAGGATGTGCAGTCTAACAGCTCACACGCGTGACCTCCTCCCGTGCTCCAAGTGTTTTCTAAAACGAGCTGGTTGTTGTGAAGCCCTCGGGCAAGAATTTCAGCTCCATCCACTTAAACAGAGATCGACTGAATCTCAAAGACTGCCAGTCAAGATCACGTGTGTCTGCAACAGATACCATGTTCTAACTAGTTCATAAAAAGCTGTGTTAGTGTTTTTACATTTTTAAATATAAATATATTATTTTTACATTTTTTAATATATTACCATAAAAATGGTAATATATATATAAAATTATGAAACTTGCATTCATAGTCATCATCATCAAAACAAATGTTAACATGTATAATTATTAGAAAATAAATACAAATAATTTAAAGTTGGTGGAGTTTGTGTCAGTAATTAATTTGTGATATATATATATATATATATATACATATATACACACACACATATATACTTATAGTATTATATTATTTAGAAAATTATAATGATAATATAAAAATAAATAGGGCTGCAACTAACAATTATTTTGATAATCGATTAATCTGTCGATTATTTTTACGATTAATCGATTAATCGGTTTATGTGCTTATATTTTAGTTTTGCCCATTTTTTCCCCAAGTAAATTATTAATAAAGGGTCTTTTTCATTCAGCATAGATTTTTAAGAGATTTTAACCATTTTGCACTGTCATATCCTCATCAAAAATATACCTGGAGTTGTTTTATTATGTGTCCGTAATCCTTTGTCGAACTCTTCTGCAATCAAAACACTGACCCATACTCTAGCAAATTTCACAAGGAGATTTCAAATAATGTTTTCACCATGGCAGTCCTTGGGGCTCCTAAAGTAGTTTAACATCCCGAACAAAGCTTATTAAGGAATCTTATTCACGAAGAATAAGGATAAAACAGAATAAAATTGCAGTGCATTGTATTTTATTATTTACTGGGAAAAAGCTTTATAGCTTTTGCTGTGAAATTGTAAACAATCCTTCGAATAAAGTGCCAATGGCATGAAACCTGAATGGAACTCACAATTTAAAGTAAAATCCATAAGAAGGTTGTCCAGAAAAAAAAAAACTGGACACACAAAAAACCTGCTGTGTGAAAAAGAGCAGTGAATACTTAGAAAAAAAGTGCATTTCAAATACATTTAAACCTCTTTCAATCAGTCATAATTAGGGATGGGACGGTATGAAAATTTAATATCACGATTATAGTGACTAAAATTATCACGATTATCAATATTATCACGGTTTTGTTGAAACGAGATGAAACTGTTCAAAAATAGTTGATGCTCACACTGAAAACATTTCAGCAAGTTTTATATTTAATAATCAACAAACAACTAATAAAACAAGCAACTCTATGCACTTAATTTAAAGAAAGATTAAATTCTGTGGCATTTCCTTCCTTACAATGAAAAGTGTAGAAGCATAGAAAAGCATAGAAAAGTCACTGACTTTCGCCATTCCTTCTCGAAAAAAAACAAAAAAAACATTGTGCGCTGCGCTTGCGTCAGACTGTTGCTGGCTGGACATGATTTAATAGTGAGTTATTAAAACCGCGATAATCAAACACGGTTTTAATGATAATTCATTTTTAAACGATATTACTAACCTTCAGCACATTTTATCACGGTTATCAATAAAACCGGTTATCGTCCCATCCCCAGTCATAATTCAGCTGCAAGACTGAAGTATGAACTGGTAAACGACAAACTGATCACAGAACATGTTTGTAAAGCTTTAAATATTAACTGTTAAAAGCAATGTTATCAGCTTTTACGACTAAACATCTGCAAACAACATTGTACTGGAGAATCTGCACAAATGAAAGTCTTAGGGGCCGTTCACAAATCGTGCCTAAAACGCGTGGAAAACGCTAGGTGCACCGCTTTCTCCTTCTTTCCAAAGCGCTCGTGCAGTTGCGCCCCTGAGGCGTCTGCCTTTGCTAAGCAACCATGACGTGCTCTCTCCATGAAGACGCGGAAATTTCAGCAAAGGATAAATGGATTTGCAGCTCTAAAAATCGCACCCGCAGTGCGCTTGCGGCTCTCTGAAAAGTTGAGATGTTTTTAACTCAATGCGGACGGGCCTGGAAAAACGGGCGCGTCGCGACCGCGTCGCTTCCATTATGAGCGCGCATACTGCGCGCCTACATTGGAAGTAACGAACTTGAGCGCCCAAAAGACGCAATATGTGAACGACCCCTTAAACAGTTCAGTAGTGCAGAGTTTACAGGTTACTCTTCTTTTTTGAAGGCTCAAAGTAAAATACTCCCACATCCCGCTGAATGCTAGTTATTAATTAGTTGTTTCAGCTCTAAATTAATACTTAATATTTTATATATAGAACAGAATAGAGTATAATAGAATAGAACTGTTTAACATGGCATACTGCAGAATGCCACTTTCGAGATATATCAAAGCAAAAAATGGTTTCATAATCTGTCAACAAATGCAATATATTGCTCCATCACTGAAATGACTTTCTTTTATTTCTGACTTTCTTTCTAGGCCATACAAGCAATTGGTTATAATGTACAGCTCCATCTAGAAAACAACGAAACTCCAAAACTTTGGACACTATTATATAAACCCAGTGCTGATTTTACATCTGCTCTCTCACGTCTCTGCTGGAATATATTCTTCACGTTTCATGCATGTGTTTGGTTGCACTCAGAAACACACACACATGACAATAACGTGTAGAGATCATCATATGAGCGTGATCAAACACAGATGCACGCACACACACACACACAGATGGACTGCCAGGATGATTGAGCTGTTTGGACTCTTTTCTAGCCGCATTTGGAGCATCACGCCGGCCTGATCCTGTTTGCTAAACTCCTGATTATTGTTCATCTGTCCACTGGACGCTAAACAAATGAACACACCCACACCACGGCCTCCATCTATACTTCACGCCTCCAGCCATATATATCAACAGAGAGGCTCGGTTAATCCGATCAGAAACATGACGTATCATTCTCGCATCTCTCTTGGATGAGTGTGTAAGAGGAGACGTCGCTCAGCTGTGTGTGTGTGTGTGTGTGTGAGGTGGTTTTTGGGCACAGGTTGTGCTTGGGTTGTGTGGCCAGCGGCTCCAGCTCGAGTCGTAAAGCTGCAGTAATCCTCTATGCTAATGTGCTGCTCTGCTCTCCTCCATCCAGCTTCTTCTACAGACTAATTGCTTGTTGCTTCATTCATCTGCACACATTTTAAATCACACATGTGCTTGACTCCTCACAAAGTAAAAAAAAAAGGATGACAATGTTTTTTACTTATTTATTTCATACTCATGTATGAATATGGTTTATTTTAATCCGTTAGATTTAAATGACATGAAAGGGAAAAGTGTAATATACTTTTTTTTCCATATACAGTATGCATTCAGATAAATTATAAACATATACAATTCTATACATTTTTATTATAATAAATACTGATTAAACTGAACTGAGCTGGATGATGACATCACTGAATTCAATGATGAACTGCCTTTAACTGAAAATTGAGTGTTTACTATTGTCCTTTTGCATAATTACACTATTTGACTATTTAATATTGTAAAGCTGCTTTGACACAATCTGTATGTACAGTTAAAGGCACTATATAAATAAAGGTGACTTGACTTACCAAACTGAAAGTACAGATAGTCTCTAAATAGATAGTATAAAAATAGATAAATAGATAAATATATAATATGTGATAATATAAACACATATAAATATAATTTTTTATTTGAATATATATATAATAATTTGTAAAATAATTTGTTATTTTTTATCATTCTAAAAATACTTTCTAAATTACTATAAAAATAATAATTATTTTATTACAAAAAAATGTATAGAAGATTTGCATAACTCTTATGTTATTGTAGAATAATAAATAATTGTAAAATATTTTTTTACATTTTATAAATATATTTAAAATTCATATTAAAATAATTCTAAATCATATTCTATATATATATAAAATTATTTTAAAAAGTTGGATCTAGTTTAACGTCACACTGTCAGACATAACTTCTATGCTATTATAAATGCTTTAATAATCTGTCGACAAATACAATAAATTGCTCCATCACTAAAATTACTTTAGTTTCTATCTGATTTTCTATCTAGACCATAAAGCTACTGTAATTATGTGAACCAGCAGTCAGATATCTAGATAAGTGTTTAGTGAACTCTCACTCATGTCCGGCTCCATTCTGATATATTAAACGCTCACTTTTCACCATGCAATCAAATCAATATCCAGTACATGCAGCTCAAAATCATGTTTCTCTCAGAAACACGTCACATTATGGAAGTGAAATGATTTGCAAACTCAGTCTCATGTTAATGTTCTGTTGTAAATCCTGAAGTGAAACAATCCAGCAGTTATTGTACTGCACACGTTACACGCTGTAGAAATGAAGACAAACAGGCCTGTATTCTCTCTCCAGTTATTTAGCCGCTTATTAGGATTAGGAATCTAGAGCTGGCACTGAAATGACATTTCTAATGCGCTGAATAGAGCCCACATTTCTCACACATTATTCCTGTCCTCCAAAGCCAACAATCACTTCAACTTGCAGTTATATTTGCATCAAAACTGCATTATATTGGAAGCTACAATGCAGAAAAGCTTTATTGGAAATGCGGCGTTCATCTTCGACCGAATTATTCCCGAGGCCGTCATTCAGCTCCTCACAAACTCATTTCAGACGCTCACAGACGAAACATCAAAGTCTGGCCTGGAAACAATGGCATGAGGAGCGACGTGAAGTGGTTTGATTGAGGCAGAGGCCTGTGGGAACGGCTGCTCAGTGACCGCAGCGTGATTGACCCTGTTTATGAGCCACTATCAGCTTCAATAATTAAAACTTGTGTGATGCTGGAGCTTCAGCACAGAGAAATATACAAGCATTATGTACTGTACTGTACTGTTTTAAATCATTGAATTGTTTGAATATGGCAAATAATAAACAGTAATGTTCTAATATTTTATTATATATAATAATATTGACAATAAAAAAATAAGTCAAAATGTTTAAAGTATAATATTTAAAAAATATATATTTTTAACTGTATTATAGAAATTGATGTCCATTTTAACTTATTAGAAAAATGATTGTAGAATGAATTCTAGATTAAATAATAAATTGAAGTTCAATTCATATCAATTTAAAATATAAATCATAAAGTTAAATATAAAAATACAAATTTTAAAATCTTTCATGTTTTATATATTTAAAAATGTTTATTAAATTTAACAATTGTATAAATTATACAATATAAAACAAAATAAAACAGGTAAAATAATATAAAATATTAAAAACGATCATAGTTTTAAAAATAAACAAACTTGCACAATATTTCATGTAAAATAATGTAACATTTGTAGATATACATTATAAAAATATATTTTTTAATATAATTGTATCATTTAAAATGTTTATTAAATAATATAATTTTATAATTCATATCTGTGAAATAAATATAAATAATATGTAATTATAAATAAAAATAAATACTGATTTAAAAAAATAAGTTAAATTAAATATAAAATCATATCATATAAAAATTAAATAAACATTATACAATACTAAATGTTAAATATAAATAAAAAACTACATTTAAATAATTTTAAATTTTAAAGATAATATCAGTTAAATTCACATTCATATCAGCCATCATGTTAAATCTCAATCTTCACATAAAATAGACATAATTAAATATTTTATTTTTTTATATATTATCATATATATTATATATGTCATTATATTATTTTTATATTATATAATATAAAATATAAAAATTATATTTACTAATTATATTATATAATATTTATGGTTATTCATTATTAAATAGAAAATGGATATAAAATATTGCTTTTTTTTACATTTTTATTCTTATATATAGTATTCTTATATATACTTATTTCAGCCAAATAAGATGATATCTGGACAGCACTTGCTGGATTAAACCTACACATGATGAGACAGTTCATGATGAGACTGACACTTTTGACAAAAGAAATAAAATTGAAGCGTTCCTATTTACTCCTGGTGGCCGTTTTGTGTGGCAAGTGACATAATTAATCACGGCAGGTGAGAAACACAAGGCTCAGAGGAAACAAATCAACTGCCATCCATCTTGTGTCACTCCTAAGTGCCGTAGCTCACGGATGAAAACCGGCTCACACCCATAGCAATCATTCAGATGCTATAAATAGGCACGATCCCCGAACGGCTCATCGGATGAGTGTTTAAGAGGCCGGATCGATAGGAGAACATTTGAGTAGGTGTTTCTCCACAAAGCCACTCCGTTGGCTTCCAGAGAAATCCATTTGCAGCAAGCTAATGATCTGCTGCTCAGCCTCTGCAGTAAGCCAACTCTTTATTTATTTATTTTGGGGACAGTAGGCTGGAGCCGCGCAGCTCTGCTTCAGCTCCACGCAAAATGTCTGTTAATCTGCTTCTCTGACCAAATACACCAAGAAAAGCAGTGCAAGAGAGAGCATCACAACAGAAGAAAGGAGAGAGGGAAGGAGGACAAGAGAGGAGAGAGGGGAGAGAGGAGAGAGGGGAGAGGGGAGGAGAGAGGAGAGGAGAGGAGAGAGGAGAGAGGGGAGAAGGAGAGGAGAGGGGGAGGAGAGGAGAGGAGAGTAGAGGAGAGAGGGGAGGATGACAGGAGAGGAGAGGAGAGAGGGGAGGAGAGGAGAGAGGATGACAGGAGAGGAGAGGAGAGGAGAGGAGAGAGGGGAGGAGGACAGGACAGGAGAGGAGAGGGGGGAGGAGAGGAGAGAGAAGAGAGGGGAGGACAGGAGAGGAGAGAGGAGAGAGGGGAGGAGAGGAGAGAGGAGAGGAGAGAGGGGAGGACAGGAGAGGAGAGAGGAGAGAGGGGAGGACAGGAGAGGAGAGAGGAGAGAGGGGAGGACAGGAGAGGAGAGAGGGGAGGAGAGTAGAGAGGAGAGGAGAGAGGGGAGGACAGGAGAGGAGAGAGGGGAGGACAGGAGAAGACAGGAGAGGAGAGAGGGGAGGACAGGAGAGGAGAGGATAGGGAAGAGGGGGAGGAGGACAGGACAGGGGAGGAGAGAAGAGAGGGGAGGAAAGATGACAGGAGAGGAGAGTAGAGAGGAGAGGAGAGAGGACAGGGGAGGACAGGAGAGGAGAGAGGAGAGGAGAGGAGGACAGGACAGGGGTGGAGAGGAGAGGAGAGAGGGGAGGAGAGAGGAGAGGAAGACAGGGGAGGAGAGAGGGGGGAGGACTGGACAGGGGAGGAGAGGAGAGAGGGGAGGAGGACAGGACAGGGGAGGAGAGGAGAGGAGAGAGGGGAGGAGAGTAGAGAGGAGAGGAGGACAGGACAGGAGAGGAGAGAGGGGAGGACAGGAGAGGAGAGGAGAGAGGGGAGGACAGGACAGGGGAGGAGAGGAGAGGAGAGAGCGGAGGAGAGTAGAGAGAAGAGGAGGACAGGACAGGAGAGGAGAGAGGGGAGGACAGGAGAGGAGAGGGGCGAGGAGGACTGGACAGGGGAGGAGAGGAGAGAGGGGAGGACAGGAGATGAGAGGAGAGGAGAGAGGGGAGGAGGACAGGACAGGAGAGGAGAGGAGAGAGGGGAGGAGGACAGGAGAGGTGGGGAGGGGAGATGGGAGAGGAGAGGAGAGAGGGGAGGAAAGATGACAGGAGAGTAGAGTAGAGAGGAGAGGAGAGAGGACAGGAGAGGAGAGGAGAGAGGGGAGGAAAGATGACAGGAGAGTAGAGTAGAGAGGAGAGGAGAGAGGACAGGAGAGGAGAGGAGAGAGGGGAGGAAAGATGACAGGAGAGTAGAGTAGAGGGAAGAGGAGAGAAGAGAGGGGAGCAGAGAGGACAGGAGATGAGAGGAGAGAGGGCAGGAGAGAGGGCAGGAGAGAGGGAAGGAGGCCAGGACAGGAGAGGAGAGTAGAGAGAAGAGGAGAGAGGGGAGTAGAGTAGAGAGGAGAGAGGACAGGAGAGGAGAGAGGGGAAGAGAGGACAGGAGAGGAGAGAGGGGAGGAGGACAGGAGAGAGGAGAGGAGAGGAGAGAGGGGAGGACAGGAGAGGAGAGGGGGGAAGAAAGATGACAGGAAAGGAGAGTAGAGGGGAGAAGAGAGGAGAGGAGAGAGGGGAGGAAAGATGACAGGAGAGTAGAGTAGAGGGGAGAAGAGAGGAGAGGAGAGAGGGGAGCAGAGAGGACAGGAGAGGAGAGGAGAGAGGGGAGGAGAGATGGGAGGAGGCCAGGACAGGAGAGGAGAGGAGAGGAGAGAGGGGAGTAGAGTAGAGAGGAGAGAGGAAAGGAGAGGAGAGAGGGGAAGAGAGGACAGGAGAGGAGAGAGGGGAGGAGGACAGGAGAGAGGAGAGGAGAGGAGAGGAGAGAGGGGAGAACAGGAGAGGAGAGAGGGGAGGACAGGACAGGAGAGGAGAGATGACAGGAGAGGAGAGAGGGGAGGACAGGAGAGGAGAGGGGGGAGGAAAGATGACAGGAGAGGAGAGGAGTAGGGGAGGAGAGAGGACAGGAGAGGGGAGGAGAAAGGACAGGACAGGAGAGGAGAGGAGAGGAGAGGGGGGAAGAGAGGACAGGAAGGGACAGAGGGGAGGAGGACAGGACAGGAGAGGAGAGAGGGGAGGAAAGATGACAGGAGAGTAGAGTAGAGGGGAGAGGAGACAGGAGAGGAGAGAGGACAGGACAGGAGAGGAGAGGAGAGAGGGGAGGAGAGAGGACAAGAAAGGAGAGGAGAGGAGTGAGGGGAGGAGAGAGGACAGGAGAGGAGAGAAGAGGAGTGAGGGGAGGAGAGAGGACAGGATAGGAATGAGGGGAGGAGAGAGGAGAGAGGGGAGGAGAGGGGAGGAGAGAGGACAGGAGAGGAGAGGAGTGAGGGGAGGAGAGAGGACAGGAGAGGAGAGGAGAGAGGGGAGGAGAGAGGACAGGAGTGAGGGGAGGAGAGGAGAGAGGGGAGCAGAGAGGACAGGAGAGGAGAGAAGAGAGGTGAGGGGAGAAGAGAGAACAGGAGAGGAGAGGAGTGAGGGGAGGAGAGAGGACAGGAGAGAAGAGGAGTGAGGAGAGGAGAGCAATTCTGTTTTTCTCTCTTCCTCTTCCAGGAGTCCGTTATTAGCCTGGCTCTGGAGTGATTAAGTCTCAGATAAAGATAAAGTTTCACATTTGTGTTCTCAGCACACAAACTCCTCTGACATTCAGGGACAAGGGCCCATACTCCGCGTAAACCTCATCTTCATCAATGTCACAGCTAAGAAAGCTGCGGACAGGATAATTGAAAACCAGTTTGCTGCTAGCTTTAAACTTAAACCCCAATACACAGATGAAGATTTTATTTCTATTCAATTCAATCTGCATGTCTGTTTGATGCATGTTATTGTGCGTGTGAAGTTTTAGCAGGTTCCTCCAGTGAATCACAATGGTCAGTGTGAGAGAGAATCAAACACCCCGAGGGTCTGGAGCCATTACAGAGGACACGGCTGCTTTGATTGGCTGCATTCAGCTGCCAAAGAAGGGAAATTGAGTTGTCGCCGCGAGCACACAGGTAGCAATCTGGCTCTCTGGCATTCAGTGCCACGTCCCTATTGAACGGCTGGATATTAAATCCCCACGGACACACACACACGCCAGCATTGTCCAGAACCTCAATTCCAGCCCAACATCACTCCCATCCTCTGCAGGATTCAATAAACGGTCTATGCTGTGGGTTTACATGATAATAAATTACAAATTCAGACCGGACAAAATCAAGTAACAAACAATGTGCCAAATTGTGCAATTGGTCATGGCATCGATGTCATATTTTTAACACATTCGTTTAGCAAAAATGTCAAGTTGTCTTTTAGATTATAATGCGTCTCTTTTTTTTATAAGCAAAACTGCATAAAAAAGAGATGTTTAGAAACCAAACTGGACTGACAACAAAAAAATAACACAAAAAATTAAAATTAAATAAAAATAAACTATATATTAGGAATGTAACAATTCACTCAACTCACGATTCGATTCACGATTTATTTATTTTTTCACAAAATGATATTTAAGACAAATTATAAATTAAATGTGTCCTTTTTTATAGCTTGTACAAAATGCTGCACGTTTCTTTGTGAAAATAAAACATTACACTATAATATAGCACTTGAATATTATTATTTTTGTTGGTTTTGGTTGCTTCTATTGTCCTCATTTGTAAGTGGCTTTGGAGCATCTGCTAAATAACCAAATTTAAATATAATGTAAACGTAAATAACAATACTAAATAGAAATTTTAAACCCAGCCCCAAATCAAAAAAATATCACAAATAAAATAAATCTCTTCATATAAATAGATTTGAGTGCTCTTTGCATTTAACATTAGGGGCAACCACTGCATTTTAATTATGATCCAAACAAATATGCTGCATACATGCAACATGAGCAGTTTTTAATCTAAATTAGATTTAGATAAGAAAAAAAGTTGAAGCAAAAGCAGAATGGTTTAACTAAAAAATATCTGCATAAAATTAGCAAAACGAGACGCAGATTCACTTTCTGCCAGCAGGTGGCACTTAAAGTGTTTCCTTGGTTACCGCTGTAAACAAAGCAGCTCTGCACTCATAAACTTTATAAGGCAAGATGAAAAGAAAAGTTTTCTAAAGACAGTTAGGTTCCCCTCAGACAGACATTCATATAAACTCCTCCCACTAATTGAATCGCGATTTGTTTAGCATCTCAACCGATTTGAATAGTCACATTTTGAATGGATTTTCAAGAAGCTCGCAGTTAATCGTTACATCTCTACTATATATGCCATGTATGTATTATATCACATCATCACTATTTCATATTGTAGTAATATATTAATACAAGAAATAAATTTACACTTTAATAACAAACTAGAAAATCATTAAAAATATATAAATAATAAATCAAATATATAACTGTATTCACTGTAGTTACACTCCAAACCAGGCTAACAACAATAATAAATATATAACCAACTATATATATATATATATATATATATATATATATATATATATATATATATATATATATATATATATATATATATATATATAGGGTTCGAATTGAGGGGGGTGAGGGGGGGTCCATAAGTCATTAGGGACCCCCCATAAGAATTCATTTTTGGATTTTGGATATATTTGGATATATTTTAACATTAAAAAGATTGTGAAAATTATAGGTTTTAGTGACATTTTGTATTTATAATGGTAATTAATTGATTTCTTAGCGCGAGACAGCAATCAGTGCAGCTATTAGCTGAGTGAGTTCCTATACAGCGTCACTGATTGTTATGGTGCTCCCGCAGACACGTACTAGATGAACGCGGCAAAAAGAGACATCATGAAGAGTGAAATCCTGAATGAAAATCCTGTAAGTGCTTCGATTGTGTATATATCTCCATAATTTCTTATAGTAAAATATTAAGAAGTTCGTGAATACCGAATTCCCTTGTCTTTCTTATCGTTTTTTGAATGCAAATAAACTATGATAATGAACATGGATTTGCGCAGCTAGTCAGTTAACAACAGCTCCGTGAAGTAACAGCTGCTCTATGTGAAATCACGCACCTGATGGAATTTACAGCTGATTAGATAACCGGCTTTACCGACAAGATGCGCATTAATTATCGTACGATATTTATCGCCCACCCCTACTCCGGCCTAGTGTTTCTTTTACTCTCTATTGTATCTGCAACTGTATCAAATTCTCATCAAATTCTGCTTTAAAAAAACTTCCTGTCAATAGAGAACGAAATATGCTGTAGCCTATTTTGCCGTCAATACTGCCGACGTTGTCTTTGCTGTATCAGTAGTTTATATATTTATGTTAAACATCCAAATGTAGACTGGTCTGTTGACGCACAGAGCCACACAGTCGCAGACAGAAGTTCGTGAATACCGAATTCCCTTGTCTTTCTTATCGGTGTTTGAACGAAAAAAAATGAACGACGTGTTTGAAAAAAGAAGTCAAAGTGCCCGTCTCAACGAGTTTCCCCGTAAACGCAGTCAGAGAAAGAAAACGGATGCGTGTCATTACCGGTATTAGATACATGCATTCATCTTAAAGGGACAGCAACCCAATTTACCTGCAGCTGTTTGTGTCACCAAAGTTAATCAAACAACGAAAGAGAAAGAGAAAATACACTTTTGTAGCTAAAGATGAACTGTATTAATTATATGAATCATATTTAATGTAAGGGAAGTCGTGGCCTAATGGTTAGACTCGCAATCGAAAGGTTGTGAGTTCGAGTCTCAGGCCGGCAGGAATTGTGGGTGGGGGGAGTGCATGTACAGTGCTTTCTCCACCCTCAATACCACGACTGAGGTGCCCTTGAGCAAGGCATCGAACCGCCAACTGCTCCCCGGGCGCCGCAGCATAAATGATGCCCACTGCTCCGGGTGTGTGTTCACAGTGTGTGTGTGTGTTCACTGCTATGTGTGTGTGCACTTTGGATGGGTTAAAAAAGCAGAGCACGAATTCCGAGTATGGGTCACCATACTTGGCTGTATGTCACATCACTTTCACTTTACATTGATTATACATTTGATTATTCGATTTCTGTAACTTAATACAGTTAATTTACCTGAAAAACCAAAAGCACTGCTTTATTTCACATGTTTGTTTTGTTCTATTGTATTTATAATCTTTCTACTTTGTTTATTATTTTCTATACAGAGGCACTAGGCCTGCCCTACAAAATTACCCCAATCATCCTAGAACTTTTCAAAAAGAGCTACTCAAATCATCAGGTGAAATTGTTTTCGGGAAGTATTGGAAGGAGTAGTAAAGCAAGAAGAAGTGATAGATAGTTTTTCAGAATTTCATTTTACTCTGTTACTATATTGGTGGGCCGGGGATGTAAGTATCTAGATATTTGCAGCGGGGCGAGGGCTTCGATTACCTCTCTCTTTTTTGATCATACATTTGTTTGCTAATTAATAAAATTTTAGGGGACCCCCCAAGAGTCCCAAGTCATTTCGAACCCTATGTGTGTGTGTATATATATATACAACCCGAATTCCGGAAAAGTTGGGACGTTTTTTAAATTTTAATAAAATGAAAACTAAAAGACTTTCAAATCACATGAGCCAATATTTTATTCACAATAGAACATAGATAACATAGCAAATGTTTAAACTGAGAAAGTTTACAATTTTATTCACAAAATGAGCTCATTTCAATTTTGATTTCTGCTACAGGTCTCAAAATAGTTGGGACGGGGCATGTTTACCATGGTGTAGCATCTCCTTTTCTTTTCAAAACAGTTTGAAGACGTCTGGGCATTGAGGCTATGAGTTGCTGGAGTTTTGCTGTTGGAATTTGGTCCCATTCTTGCCTTATATAGATTTCCAGCTGCTGAAGAGTTCGTGGTCGTCTTTGACGTATTTTTCGTTTAATGATGCGCCAAATGTTCTCTATAGGTGAAAGATCTGGACTGCAGGCAGGCCAGGTTAGCACCCGGACTCTTCTACGACGAAGCCATGCTGTTGTTATAGCTGCAGTATGTGGTTTTGCATTGTCCTGCTGAAATAAACAAGGCCTTCCCTGAAATAGACGTTGTTTGGAGGGAAGCATATGTTGCTCTAAAACCTTTATATACCTTTCAGCATTCACAGAGCCTTCCAAAACATGCAAGCTGCCCATACCGTATGCACTTATGCACCCCCATACCATCAGAGATGCTGGCTTTTGAACTGAACGCTGATAACATGCTGGAAGGTCTCCCTCCTCTTTAGCCCGGAGGACACGGCGTCCGTGATTTCCAACAAGAATGTCAAATTTGGACTCGTCTGACCATAAAACACTATTCCACTTTGAAATAGTCCATTTTAAATGAGCCTTGGCCCACAGGACACGACGGCGCTTCTGGACCATGTTCACATATGGCTTCCTTTTTGCATGATAGAGCTTTAGTTGGCATCTGCTGATGGCACGGCGGATTGTGTTTACCGACAGTGGTTTCTGAAAGTATTCCTGGGCCCATTTAGTAATGTCATTGACACAATCATGCCGATGAGTGATGCAGTGTCGTCTGAGAGCCCGAAGACCACGGGCATCCAATAAAGGTCTCCGGCCTTGTCCCTTACGCACAGAGATTTCTCCAGTTTCTCTGAATCTTTTGATGATGTTATGCACTGTAGATGATGAGATTTGCAAAGCCTTTGCAATTTGACGTTGAGGAACATTGTTTTTAAAGTTTTCCACAATTTTTTTACGCAGTCTTTCACAGATTGGAGAGCCTCTGCCCATCTTTACTTCTGAGAGACTCTGCTTCTCTAAGACAAAGCTTTTATAACTAATCATGTTACAGACCTGATATCAATTAACTTAATTAATCACTAGATGTTCTCCCAGCTGAATCTTTTCAAAACTGCTTGCTTTTTTAGCCATTTGTTGCCCCCGTGCCAACTTTTTTGAGACCTGTAGCAGGCATTAAATTTTAAATGAGCTAATTAAGTGGATAAAAGTGTAAAATTTCTCAGTTTAAACATTTGCTATGTCATCTATGTTCTATTGTGAATAAAATATTGGCTCATGTGATTTGAAATTCCTTTAGTTTTCATTTTATTAAAATTTAAAAAACGTCCCAACTTTTCCGGAATTCGGGTTGTATATATATATATATATATATATATATATATATATATATATATATATATATAAATAATAATAATACATAAAATAAATTGATACTTTAATTGTAACTTTTAAAAATAAAGAAAACACTTTTTTTCGCATGAAATATAGAGAATGGAGAGAAATAGCGGTTCAGATCTAAAGGTGCCAGCGGCTCGTGATTCAATGAATGTCATCATCACAGGAAACAGCGGCACTAAAGTAACGGTCAAAACATGCTAAAATGAGCTGAGAGACGCTGAACTCTTCAGAGCAACAGAAACACAGTTGAGACACAAATGAGACAGAAGAGTTGAAGCGAGCTCCTGAAGCGGTCTGTAACTGCAGAGAGAAGCTCCAGATCCCACGAGTGATTGTTACCAAGGGTTCATGTGAAACAAGTGTCAGACAGAAGATCTGGGCATCAAATCCTCCTAATGATGTCCGTGTCCCAAACAAACCCTTTCTATCGCGAGTTTACAGCCTTCTCTGTTCAACCCTCGCAGTTTAACAAGGCTGAGAAATTCCACTCTCATTACAAGCTGGAGGAAGGTGGGGGGCGCCGTAAAAAGTCTCCTCTGAATTATTCATTTGCTTGATTTTCTGACTTTAAGACCCGACCGCCCGAGGGACGAGAGCTGCTGTGCATGTGAGGCCTTCTCACTCAAATTTGTGTGCGTACATAATATACTAAAATATTATTAATATATGTACTTTATTAATACATAATTAAAATATTATATGCAGCATCTCATCACCCAATGTTATATTTTTATAATATCCGAATTAAAAATATACTGTAAAAAAAATTAAGAAAAAAAATAAGAATGTTTTTTAATTTTTAATATTTACATTATAAAAAACTATTATGTAATATGAGATATATAAATGAAATGATATATATGAAATATAATTATTCAAAACTTATATAATTAAGTATTAGTTTTATTAACAATGAATATACTAAAATATTATTAATATATGTACTTTATTAATATATGATTAAAATATTATAAGCAGCATCTCATCACCCCTATATTATAGTTTTGTAATATATAAATTAAATAAACATATACTAATTTTTTTAATTAAAGAAAATAAAATACATAAAAATATGCATTATTAAAAATATTTATATGTAATATAATATAATATATTTATTTTAAACTTTTTAATAGATGTATATTTAAAATATTTTAATAATAATGTTACAGGAAATAAATAAATAAATAAATAAATAAATTATATATATATATATATATATATATATATATATACACACATATATATATATACATATACATATACACACACACATACACACACACACACACACACATATCTCATTAACATCCGAACCCTCTCGGCGGTACTAACCCGAGGTCTCGTCCACGCGCTCCTCCACCGTGTGCTCCTTCTGATGGACCCACTCACTGTTGCACTTGAAGTAGATCTGCGTGGCCGGCGTGGCTTTGCAGTAAAGGTTAACAGGCTTGTTCTTGACAATGTACGCCTCCTCCGGCTCCATCAGGAAGTGCGGGAGTGGCTCGGGCGGATCCGAGGGGAACGTCTCCGGGAGTTCACCCAATCCCAGATAGTCGTCATCTACAGAGCGAGGAGAAGATGAGAAGAAGTGAGTGTTTCGATAGAGCTTGTTCATATGTTCATGTGTTTGCCTGTGAGGCTGTGAGCTACTATTCACGACAGCTAAAGAGAAACAGACCCAGACGCTCGTTCCAGTTTTGATCCAGTTTATACTTTAAACTTGACACTGGGCACTACATTTGTAAGTTGGTTTGGACAGAAATGTCTGCTGAATGAATAAGAATGGATGGATATGGATGGATATGGATGGATGGATGGATGGTTTGACAGGTAGATAGTTGGAGATATAGAAAGGCGGACAAAAAGACAGATGGATAGACAGTCAGACAGTCGGATGGATTGACAGCTAGATAGACATACAATCAGAACAATGGATGGATGGATAGATAGTCAATTGGATAGAAGATGGTTGAATAGATGGATAGACAGGCAGAGCTGGATAGATAGATAATCAGATAGATAGATATTTGTATAGACTGACAGAAAGACAGACAAATGGTCAGATATAAATTGGGCAATTCAGTAAAATCCATGTCTCGTCATTTCCATTCAACTTCAACGTGTTTAAGGCAATTCATTCAATTTCAAACTCTGTATCTTATACTTTTGAATCGTGCTGTACGTATTTGATCTTGTTTAATCATACTGGATCTCTCGAAGCATTTGCGTTCACATACTTGAATACAGTATGTTCGGTGCCTGAGACTAGATACGTGAATTTTAATTTCCCACAAACCTGAGGCTGTCTTCTTCAGCCGAGGAAATCTGGTTTATATAATTCCACAGATATTTGTCTGCAGATGGGTAACCGTCCTCTGTAATTACACCTGGCTTTCATCTGAGCCCTGCCTCAACGGTGTCCTCCTCATCAAACACAAACCTATGTTTATCTGACGCTGGCTCACAGAGAAAAGTAAACAGGAAGAGGCATTCGACATTCCCTTCGAGGACTATGAAACAGCACTTGAGACAGATTGGGCTCTATACGTCCCGTGTTTGCCGGTCACGTTCTAATATCTGCCCTCTGACATCCACGAGAGGGAAGCGCAGAGGCATTCTTCACCTGCAAATACGCTTTCTATTCTTAACAACCGGCCGCCAGACATCAATTATTTACACAGGAGAATGAATCTGGAGCGAGAGACAGAAAGGACAGCAGATTTCTGGCCCCACCTCTGCACTCGGCCGAACCGCGTCTCTGTTCTCTCTTACAAAGCTTCTTTATTGGCATCAATGAAAACTACACGTGCATTTTCTTCCTCATCTGTTGGAGACAAATCTGGCTGTGTTTATGATGATATACTGATGCAGTTTTCTGCATACTGGTCGATAAATATAAAAGAAGTCAGTTTCAGCCTGGAACATCTTTTTCAGAACTGAAATGCACACATACAAGATACAGGTTCTTTCCGTTCCGGCATTAAGCAGAATCGAAATCAAACAACCGGTTCTTGGAAATTTGGAAGTGGTTCTAAAATGTCAGGAAGCAGCATTGACCATCACATCAATATCATCAGTGATGTAACAGGCCCATGTCTGAGTGTTAGGGGAACGAGGAGATGGAGGTGAACGGGTGAGACTGCATTAGTACATAGAGCCACAGGGGATTCTGGGTGGAGTGTGGCTGCTCTCCATCACATGTAAGTCTTAAATCAGACCTGCCCCGTCACCAGCCTCTAATCACCTGCTAATTAAAGAGGAGCCATAACCTCTGCTTGACCCTCCACATTGGTCACCTCTAAGCATGCATGACCTACTAAACGAAACGACGGAAAGTTAAAACCATTTTCAAAAACCATAACTACATTTAAACATTCAACAAAAGAAACTGTAAAGTGTGCAAACGGCTATATGGTTGCAAGTGTGTTCTGGGTGGTGGTTAGGTCTTTTGTCAAACGTTTGTGCACGTTCCTGTCAAACGTGCACAAACTACTAGCTACTACTAAATATTGTAGAAACATAATTTTCTGTAAAGTTGCTTTGTAACGATTTGTATTGTAAAAAGCGCTATACAAATAAACTTGAATTGAAAAACTTGAATTGAAAATTGTCTGGAGTCCTACATCTTCCAGTATCTGGTTTGATTTACATTTTATAATGCTTACAATTAGATTACAGTTACTTTTTTATGGATTACATTTAAGTTATGGTCTTATATTAAGCCAAGTTTGAGAAAACCTGGAGCATTTTATGATGTAGATATCGGGTTGGTTTATGGTAAGTTTAACATGTTAAAGTAATCTAAAAGTAGTCAGAATACATTACCTAAAATGAGTAACCTAGATTACTAACTACAGTTTTTGTCATGTAATCTGTAATCAGTAATGGACTACAATTTATGAGTAATCTACCCAGGTTTGTTTGCGATATGGTTGCAAGTGTGTTTTCGAGGTGGTTTCTGGGTATTTTCTCCCTGCCTGGATTGAAAAGAGTCCTAAAGACTCAAGTATCTGTGATCTTCTAAATCTTAAATGTGCATCTGGGATTTTTCCACCTATTTTATCATCCAGCAGATGAAAACTATAAATCACATTCAGGTTTACTCAAAGCAGTAATTCTAACATTCGCCTCGGTGAGACCCACTAATTATTTATTGAAGATTGGTGTATTTTGTGATATTGCTGCTGCTGCACTACTTTATAACTACTTTATAAAAGCAGTAAGCCACAAGAGGACCTGTATTACCGTGACTTTACCAGTGATTTTCCTCTTCACTTTGAGCCTGAGTTTAAGAATGCTTTTTAACCATGGAAATTGAAATTGAAATTGAATGCTTATTGGCACCCTTTAACAGAAATGAAAACACATGGTGCTGTACTTTAAAAAAACTGGCATGGGGCATTAACATTCGGTCTCTATTATAGGGCAGAGAGACACAGTGCACCACAACAACACAGAAAAGGCATTCAGAGAGCTTCCCATTGCACAGTATCTGAGCAAACCAGGGCAGGTTTATCAGCTCGACAATTAGCTATGGACCAGAACCACGATCCGGTGCGACTGCCAGCCCTGCAGAGCATGATCACTATCTCAGTCACACACACATGCATCCAAACACACACACTTGAACATTTCTTGAACGCTGCCCTCGTGCCAAACCACTGACAGTCATGTAAGCCTCGCAGACACCGAGACGTCCCCGACTCCTGCCAGCGATCCAGACCTTGACCCAGAAACGGCCTCCTAGAACGGAGGAAACTCGCGGAGCCGCACTATCTGTGTCTCGCGGCAGGCCTGAGAGATCAGACGGGGACATGAAAGGCTTCAGCGTGCCGTCTCCGCATGCAATCTCCAATTCATCAACCTCCACAGAAGCAGGAATAATGAATAAAAGAAAAAGAGGCTCTCTGGTGAAACAGCACACGAGAAATGGAAAAACATGAAAAAATACCCTCATGCCAACAAGCCCACACTGATTTGCAGATCTCTAGTGGACAAAAGATAGAGAAAAGAGTTCACACTCACTCCAGCATCAAACCTACAACATAATGCAGCTCATGCTGCGCCCATCAGCACTGTCTGTCTGTAAGAAAAAACACTTTCTTTTCAATGCACTGGTCAATTTGGAGATTTCAGCTTATTTTGCTTCCATAACATGTATTTTTCATTAACTGGGGTAAGCATGTTAATATCTTTTTTTACCATATTCATCTGTTTTGTCTTGCCTTGAAGGAATAGTTCAAATTTGTTGAAAGTGTTTTTTCATGGAAACAGATATGGAGAAATGTAGCATTGCATCAGTGTCTCATCAATGGATGCTCTGCAGTGAATGGGTGCCGTCAGAATGAGAGTCTGATAAAAACATCACAATAATCCACAGCACTCCAGTCCATCAGTGAACATCTGGAGAAGACAAAAGATGAAACAAATCCAGCATTAAGATGATTTTAACTCAAACACATAGAGTCTATAATCCATAATAACACTTCCTCCAGTGAAGAAGTGTTCTGGTCTGAATCAGGAGAGAAATCTGCACAGATCAAGCAGCGTTTAAACAGCTCTAAACTAATCTGTGAGACACAACAGCAGATGCACTTCTTCACTGGAGGAAGTGTTATGGATTATAGACTCAGATTTTAGTTAAAAACGTCAGATTCATTTCTGCTTTTTTGTGGATTGTGATGTTTTTATCAGCTGTTTGGACTCTCATTCTGACGGCACCCATTCACTGCAGAGCATCCATTGCTGAGCAAGTGATAAAATGCTACATTTCTCCAAATCTGTTGAAGAAACAAACTCATCCTAGTCTTGGATGGCCTGAGAGTGAGCGCTTTTAGCTCTTTTATTATTTTTGAGTGAACTACTCCAGGTTTTCTGGACTGTGGTTTTGTCCCAGTGGTCCGAGAGGCCGTGTTAGGCTCCGCCCCGTCTGCATGCCGTCACGCTGGAGAAACCTTCACGCCAGGCTGCCACGCTTTGATGCTGGAGCTCGGGGATGTAATTTGAGTCACAGTTATCACAATCACATCTAGAAAACACAACCACACCTTCCCCTCGGAGAAACAGGCCTTCCATCGAATTAAAACCAAAGAAAGAACGGGAATAAAAGTCCCTGACCTTGAATCATCTAAAGCTGTGGAGCTGCTGTCACAGGCCGAGTGTCTTTTAATTGCATGTTTTTTAGCTTTAGCCGTCACACCGTGACCTTCGTCACCTCTGGAAACTAGAACAACACGCTTACAGCAATTAGTGTTTCATCTCCTCTGATGCAAAGCTTCATGAAACCACTCGCAGCAGTAGTCTGTTCGCTTTCACCCATGAATCTGCAATCCTTTCGTGCGATTTTAATCAGAAATCTCCCAAATTGCTTCCATATGAAGTGAGATTAAAAATTAATTTCATACATTTCCACGGAGGCTATAAGAATATGCAAAAGGGATCATAATATGCCATGGTACTATAATAACCGAAAAGGCTTTTCTGAATATCAATCCACATGTGAATTTGGATTATGATGCTTATTTTATTGTTTGCATAAATCAAATTAAAACAAATCTGGAGGGGAAACAATTGGGGTTTGGCTTCACTGAGCAACTAGACACCATGTAGGTTTTCTACTTTTCCAGTTAAGACCATCAAATCAACTAGTAACCAAACAAGTTTCAGGTTTTCTTTTTTCCTGCAGAAATATGATGCATATTCTGTGCATAAATGAAACCGGAACACTTCTTTGAAAAGCAATATCCCGTGGCATCATCGTGCCTCTCGATTTATAAAAGTACCAGAAGATGCCCTACATTTGTAAATATTGAGAGAGCGATGCCATGGGAAACTGTAAAGCGTGAGCACATTGAATCCACACTGATATAATGCTGTATGACGTGCTCAGGAAACTGCAGCCGGAATGAAAGCTTGACTCATGAACACAGAAAGAGAAAGATGGAGGCAGCGAGCGGCAGAGAAGGTCAGCGAGTGAATATTCCAGCAAAAACTCTTCAAGTGGATTTCTCCTGCTGGAATGCTTCATGAAAATGAAACGGCTCTCTCGTAAGCTCTGATATGAAAGCAGAGCAGCGCAGTGACCCGACAGATCACAGTATAGAGCTGCATACGGCCCTCGTCCCCTACAGGTTCAGCTGAGAGAGACAAAAGACTTACAAGACGCACCGCACTGATCTGACTGGAGCAGTGAGATTTTAGTGCTATAATTTGCATTTTAATTGAAGGTAAAGTTTTAGTACTTTTATTCTGTAATTGTATTCGTTTTTTTAATGTCTATAAAGTTTTTATTGATTTTTACTTCAGTATTATCTTAAGTACAGCAACTAATTGAAAATTTTCCCTGGAAACTAGATGAAATACAATAAGTTTAAGTTTTTGTGATTTTATAACTTTGCTTTTAATTTTGTTCAGTTTAACTTTTAGTTATGTTTGTACTCCAACTTAATCTTAACAATTTTGCTTTGGCAACTAGCTCTTTTTATATATATTTAGTCATTTTTAGTAAGTTTCTAATATTATTACTTTTGAGGTTTTTAATATTTCTATACATTATTTTTTATAATTTTTTTATTTTAGTTTTAGTTTTAATTATTTTAGTATTTCATCTTAAACTAAATTCAATTTTGCCTCGACAACAAGCTAAAATAAAATAAGTTTAAGTTTTATTATATTTTTGGTAATTTCATTGTTGGTAAGTTTATACTTTTTTTAAGGTTCTTAATATGATAATATAATTTTTTTTTATTAATTATTAGATTTTAGTTTTAGTTATTTTAGTATTTAAACAAACTGAATAACTTTTTAGTATTTTTAAATTTGTGTAATTTAATTACTTTTAATTTGGCTTTTTAAATTTTTTTTTTTTACTTATTTTTTCTTTGCCAACTTGCTAAAATAAAATATTTAGCAAAAAAATATATATTTTATTCCTTTTCTTTCTTTCTAGTTTTTTATAGGTCTATATAACTTATATTATCAGCTTCAATTTAACTTATTTTAGTAAACTGAACTAAATTTTGCCCAGGCACCTAGCTGAAATAATATACATATCTTTTATATTCTTTTCTAATTTCAGTTAAATGTTTATTGTATTTTAAGTCCCATACATGTGTTTTTAATGGTTTTAGCTTTCAACAGCACCCCTGGTTTGGAGTAGCTGTAACTCAAGAGGTCTTCATAACTCATCTAAAATATCAAAGTCTGATCTCAACAGCAAGAGACACCAAAGATCTGTGAGGAACTCAATAACTCAAAGAAGAGGCTTCTTAAAATAAAGAGGTCGAGTCCTTTGTAGCTTCACCACACGAGAGGAAGGACTCTTTGAAAAGAAGCGCTAGACGTGGACAGGAAAGATAACCAGCTAAAACAGGAGCGATAACATTCATGAGCGAAAACAAACACCGAATCCTCTTCACCTCCCTTTCATATGACGGATTGGAGATGAAGCGGGGGAGTCCAGGCTCTCTTTATAGTGTCTCAGGTCCCAAACATCTTCAAAGCCAGACAGAAAAAGTCAAACACAACACAAGCCCCTGCATGTGCCGCCCGTGTGCTGCGAGCAGGCCATGTGTATCCAAACAAGAGCTTGCTGGGAATAAATGATGTAGGAAGTGTGCTCGGAGCCTTTCGGTTCGGGTTCAGCAGCTAAGCATCTCCATCACCAACAGCCTAATTGTTTTTTTTCAATTAACAGATCTTCCCCAGAGCAGCGCGAGCCATGTGTGTGAAATCTGCTGTCTCTGGGTAATGCATGCTTTGACATGATTTTCCTGCATCTGGAGTGTTTCTGAAAGCGAGTGAAGTTTTATATTACAATAAAACTTTTTTGGCCTTCAACAACTCGATGAAAGAAAATGTTTAAGGTTGCGTTGCATGTTTGTAAGAGGCTTTTATTAGGTCTATATAGTTTTTATTAACTTGATCTCATTTTCGTTTAAGGGAGATTTTAAGTGATTTAGTTGTGTGTTTGTAATTGTATTATTTTCTGGTGTTTTTAATGTGTCTGGTAAAGTCAAGTCTTGACTAATATGTCTATATATTTTTTTTTATTTCAGTTTTAGTTATTTTGTTACTTTAAGTGCGTTTACATTTCTTATAGCTGTAGTAATTGTGTTGTGTCTTTGCAATTTTTTTTTTACTTTTTGGGGTTTTAAATATGTATATATATATTTTTTTTTTTTGTGTGTTATTATTTTAGTTTAGTTTTTGTTTTAGTTATTTTAGTACTTCGACTAAACAAAATTTTGCCTTTGCAACTAGCTGAATACATTTTTTGTTGTTTGTAAATATATTACTTTTTGGGGTATTTTTTTATGTTTTTTATGTTTTGTTTATATTTAGTGTTAACTTATTTCAATTTTAATTTTATTTATTTTAATACTTCAAATTAAACTAAACAACTTGACAACAAGAAATAAGATTATTTTTTTGAATCTTTTTGTCTATTAATTTTTGTGGGGGTTTTCCTATTTATCTATTTGTTGTGTCTGTCATTTTATTTTAATGTAAATTTCAGTTTTATTTTATTTCAAATCAAACAAAAACTTTTGCCTAGACAACTAACAAAAAATATATATATAATATATATATATTATAATATAAAAATATATATATTATTATTTATTTGTATTTTTTTGTAACATTGTTACGTGTATTATTTTTTTACTTTTAGGATTATTTTTTTTTTATATGTCTAGTACATATATAGGTTTACTTTTAGTTATTTTAGTACTTCAGCTTAAACTAAATGATATTTTGCCTTGGGTTATTTTAGCATTTATTTTGACATGATTTTCCTGTCTGAGGTGTTTCTGAAACACATCCAGCTAAAATAAAAGCCAGTGGAGAACATCGCAGTAAAACTGCAAGCAATTAGCAAAGACAAAAGGGAGAAAAGAGTTGAATGCAGTCAAATCGGCATCGCCAGCACGCTGTCAAATCAAGAGAAGACATGAGGAGCCTGACAGAGCTGCTGGGTGGAATAACATGATTTGAGGAAATGAATCCTTCAAGAGACGCCTGAAGTTTCTCCTGAAGCTGTGACAGGACCGAAGGAAATATAGTCAACGTTTTCCACGTTTGCATCTGCCGCAGACCTCCAAAAGAAATGATATTTGAACAGAATCGTGAGTCTGCAGTCTCAACTCAACTCCGATCAAAACACTGTGAATAACACAAACACAATAAGCATCTTTCTACTGCACCGGCACAAATACAGCACAACAATCACATTCACATACTAATCACTCTCTGAATTCATTCCAGAAATCAGAGCAGATTACCAGACGGCGATGTGGTAGAAAGATGTGTTACACAACAACATATAGTCAAAGCTGAAGTGCCACTACTGACACCAAATACAACAGCAAACTGTTACAACTCTGCATTTTAAACTGGGAATGCATACACATAATAATAATAATAATTATTATTATTATTAACATATAACATCAAATAAAAGTATCAAAGAACCAATGACTCTAAACTCTAAAAACTCTTTTGAATATTAAAAATAGCAGAAGCTCTAAATATTAAAAATTGCACACTACTTTTAAAAGATATTAAAATAAAAAAAATTCTATAAAATATCATTAACCAATAAAAACTATATATACATTAACAAAATTAAATGTATCAAACAACCAATGACTGACTTACAGTAACTAAAATTAACTAAAATGTTTAAAATTTAGAAATATTCTACATTACCGAAACATTTTCGATGTTAATAATTTATATATATAGTTTATATATGGTTTAATAATTTATTAAAATTAAATAAATAAATAATACTACTAATAATAAATTATATATATATATATATATATATATATATATATATATATATATATATATATATATATATATATATCTCTCTCCACCTTCAATACCACGACTTAGGTGCACTTGAGCAAGGCATCGAACCCCCAACTGCTCCCCGGGCGCCGCAGCATAAATGGCTGCCCACTGCTCCGGGTGTGTGTTCACAGTGTGTGTGTGTGTTCACTGCTCTGTGTGTGTGCACCTTGGATGGGTTAAATGCAGAGCACAAATTCTGAGTATGGGTCACCATACTTGGCTGAATGTCACTTCACTCACTTTTTCACTCATATATATATATATATATATATATATATAAGTGTTGTCAAGGTACCAAAATTTCAGTATTCGGTACCGATACCCGAGAAAATCCACGGTTCTCGGTACCAATTTCGGTACCAAAGCAAAACACAAAAATATGCTAATTAAAAAACAAACACTTTTTATCACTAAGAATAAAACCAATGCCATTCTTTATACTTGTTTACAATTGTGTTTTTCTAAAAGTAATATTATTATGAAAAACAGTAAACAAGTTTCACCCAAATTTAATTTGTCTTTGAATTAATGAAACTTAAACACATTTAGTTTTTTTTGGTAAATAAAGCGGATTTGCTGTTAAAATTAAAACATGGAAGAAATATTGCGTGATTTATTTCTTTAAAAAAATAAAGTTTTATAAAAAAATTTAAACAGTAGTAGCAGTATCACATACATTCTACTAAATAATAGTAATATTTCTAGCACAATGCCTTTATGTAAAAATTAACTTTTATTTTGACAGGTTACAGTGAATACCTTTAAATTGAAACTGGCTTTACTCAAATCAAACGGTAAAATGCTTGTGAAGTGACTCAGAACAGTTCTGGTGGTGTTGTTGATGTATTTATGTCCTCATTATTTATATATATAATGTAAAGATATAAATAAATAGCAGTATTATTATTATTATTATATAGCTTTAAATCATTTGGTTTAGTTCCTAGTTTGCTGGCTGTAGTGGATGTGTTTCCTCCTGCATGAACACTGAATTAGCGGTAAGATCTGCACCTCTGCATATATTCTCCAGATGTGTGACAGCAGCTGAAAGATAAGCTCGACTCTATCTGTGTGGGGCCAGATTTACGGTTCCCAGGAAAGCACTGTATCACCCGCAGCACTGCGTCTCTTCCATCAGGAGAGAGTCAAGCGTGAACGCGGATGAACCTCGTCATAAATCCTCCCGCTCTCATCCTGCGCTTTATTCCCGCTCTGCTCCAAAGCAGGACTGATGCATGACAGAAGGTGTGCGAACTTCAAACGACGAACCCGTCCTGCGGTGAAAGTCTAGCACACGATCCTGACAAACGCACCACACATTAAACACAGACAATCATGTCTAAAGCCTCATTAATGGAGGACGAGTCGGTCGATCCGGACCTGAAACCTTTCAGCTTCACTTAACAACCGAGAGAAATTACACCACATTAATGATTCAAACAAACTTCACGTTCACAAAGATTAGCGTTCCAGTTCTAAACAACAATGAAAACGTTCCTGATTTGACTTGTGTCTGATGCAGGAATCCTCAAGAAAACAGAGCAGATAAAGAGTCAATGAGAAACAAACAAGCAGCAGATAACTGTATTATAACCACTAACAGCAGGTAACTACCACTTAACTTCACAGATGGACAGTGTGGACTGAATGAAACACAATCATGTCGCTCTTTCTAGTCTTTCTAGAACATGAAGAGTCACAGGAAAACAATATTGCCATGACATTCACTCCAGGCTTTACATAAGAAACTCATTATGTAAACCCATTATTAACATCTCGTTATGTTGCAGTTTCAATTAATAATCGACAAAATGTGCATGTGTGGATGACCATGGACATTTGACCCAGGAGAGCCCTGAAAGCAGGTGTATTGTGGGTAACAGGAAGTGAAAGCAGCCTCCAAGATCAGGAGCTTCTGCAGTTCGTATATGAACCCTCGGCTCTGAACAATCCCTGGAGCGAACGTCCATACGAGAGCATCGCTGATGAACACACAGTTATGGACAACACACTCTGAGATCACAAAACATATTCTGTTTAATTACTTTTTTTCCCCATTACATCCACTCAGGAAATATAGATTAAAATATTTAAATGTAAGAAGCAAAATAGTTAAATTTAAGAAAATACTACTATTAATAATAATAATAAATATTTAGAATAAAAAATAAAGAAAGAAAAATAATAATTAATAAATAAAATTACTTACATTTTACTGTAATACACTAGTAAAATAATTCTTCTTTTAGTAAACAATACTTAAAAAATAATTACTAAATATTTAAAATGATAATAATAAAAATAAATGATTAATAATGAAATATAATTAATAATAAATTAAAAATATTTTATAATCCGGCCAAAACCAGCTAAAACCAGTGGATTCAGTAAAACCCAGCTAAAACCCAGCTAAGACCAGTGTGAGAGTGGTCAAAACCACTTAAAAACCAGCTTGGGAGACTAGCCAAAACAACTGATCAGCTTAGGCTGGTTTTAGCTGTATTCTCAGTAGAGAGTTTTTAAGGTTTGCTATGGTAGTAGACAGCTTAAATACATTATACGTCTTATTTTGTAAACGTTTGTACCCCCTCAATGAAAGTCTATGGGATTTAAGGTGGTTTTGGTAGTCTGGTTTACGAAAACCATAAGCCGGATCAGTTAGAAAAGATATAGCAACCCGAGTCAGACCAGTCTGAAGGTCTGACCTGAGTTTGGTGGTTCTAGCTTGAAAGCTCTAGGAGGATAGTGTTTAAAATTTGGCTCAGAAGAATAATAAGATTAAATAGTAGATCAGTAAGTTGGCTTTTTCAAGCCAAACTAATTAATTCCCAGGGTGTCATGGAAACCAAACCACCAGCCAATGGCGAGCGCAGGACCCAAACTACAGAAATATGGTGGCGAAACCGTGTGGAGACGAAAGACAAGGCCAAAAACACACAAAGGCCGACATTCTTGGCTTTTCAGAGGATGTTTTCTGTGGTTTCGATCGAACTGCCAATGTAAAGCACACAGAGAGAGAGAGAGAGAGAGAGAGAGAGAGAGAGAGAGAGAGAGAGAGAGAGAGAGAGAGAGAGAGAGAGAGATTTATGAAGCACAGAGCATGTCTCTCGTCGATCGGTCTCTCTCTTTCTCCAGATGAAAAGCCATTTTGTTGGTTGATTGGAGAATGATGCTGCTAGTTAGAGAGCAGCTCCATCAGCTGAAGAGGAGGAGACGGCGAGGGCGTCCCCCCAGGGTGCAGTTGGGCTGATGGGTGAGCTGTCAAATGCCCCATTGTCTAAATTACCCAGCAGGCACGGTGTCACCGCCAGGGACTCTTTCTGAAGCGGACTGACGGAGAGCGACGGCTAATGATAGTTAGTGCACTTAGCTGCTTTCTCCAACACTCACAAATCACTACATCATAAATCAATGATTCACAACCTTCAACACAATATTCAAAGCCCCCTGCACACACAGGACCACGCTTTATGATACAGCTGCTTGAAACTACGTTTTAGCAACAGAAACTGGGAGCTCTGATTCATTTAATTAACCAGGGTTCATTTTGTGATTCAAGAACTGCATGTTCTTCACTAAAAACAGAAGTAATTAAGTAGGACAAGAGAAATATAATATTAATTTTGCTTAAATTTAGAGTAAGATTCGCTTTATGCATTAAAAAAATAATTCAATATTCATTCAATGTTAAATATTAAATTACACAGGCTCTGTTATTAATATTTAACAAATATTGAATTTGCATTGTGGTTTAATTATTATGAAAATATAAATAGAATTAATCTTAAAATTAATATATTAAATACTTTATACAGAAATTGGGAGAAAAGATATATTAAATTTAATTTTGTTTCATTTGAGTTCAGGTTTAATTATTAGAGTTATATTATTTTTATATATTGTTAGTATATTTACTAAAAAAATATATATTATGTAATAAATAATTAATAATAATTATGAGTAAATGATGATAAATAAATAATAATACAAACTACACATATTACATATGTTTTCCGTTTATTCCAAACTGGCACAAAATGAACAATAATTATTATATATTTTAAATATAATTGTATATAATTGTCAATATTTAGTCTGTATTTATTATCTATTGATTAAAAGATAAATATTATAATTGAATAAATTAAATGCAATTAATATATATATTACTTTGAATATTTTTTATGCCATCCTGTAGCACTAAAGCCCTTGCCTCAAACATTTATCCTAAAGAGTCTGCTAGGCATGAATACAAATGAATCAATATTTAACACTTTTTATTGATTTATTATTGGGAAAATTCAGCTTGAGCTCCTCTGAGGAGATCTTCACTCTTCTGCTGTCAGCATGATTTCTGCAGTGACAGTGTTTTGGGAGGTCACGGCTCGTCTGATCTGAGCTGTACTTCCCTTCACTCGTGTGACGCGTCTGGATTCCTCTCTGACCCTCACACATGATAATTGGGCGCTCGTTACCGGCGACCTGGAAGAGCGGGACGCAGTCGGACACAGTGAAACCCACAATTAGTGAAGACTTTCACAAAACAAACACGAGCACAAATGACTGGCTACGAGCTCCTCCTAAACACAAGACTTCACATTTGTTTCAATGTTTCAATTTAGAATTTTCAGTTTGTGCTTTTGTCCTTTTCTTTTCAAAAATGTGCTTTGTTTCTTTTTTTTTTTTTTTATTAGATTTTGAATTATCTTGTATTTTGCTTCATTTTCATTTTATTTTTAGCAATATTGTGTGATTTATTTTTTCTATTATTTATGAATTAGCTTTTATTATTTATACGTTTCAGTTTTTATTTTAATTTAAGTTTCGGTTTTAGTAATTTTGTTACATGCTTTATCATTTTAATTTTTTTTATTATCATATTTAGATTTTAAGTTATTTTTATATTTTCAAGATGGATATGTGCTTTTGTGATTTTTATTAGTGTATTAGTATTTTCACTAGTAAATTTTTCATTTTATTATGGTCATCATAAATATTTAATTTTTTAATTTACATTTTTCAAGTTTTGAATTTTTTCTGTGAGATTTTTTTTTTAAATATCTTGCAGTTTATCGTTCTTTCTTGAATTAAACAGCCGCTGTGTTATTGCTCCCTAATAAAGCGTCGAGCTTTTGTTCATTTGTCCAGGACTCAGCAAGTTTCTGCTTCAGAGGAAGTTCAGCATCACCCTGCAGATAAGTGTTCACATTTCCAAACGAACTAACAGCCTAATTAAACGCTTTATATTCAGTTCTGCTGCTGTTGTGTCCTCACGCTCAGCACGCACCGAGGGTAAGAGTTTAAACCTCATCTGCAAATCAAGAGCGGAGAAATATCAGAGAACACTTCATCAATACTCAGATGAAAGACAGCCCAACATGCTGCTGATCTCCTCTCACACAAAGGATCATGGGTAAAAAGGTTACGTTCACACACACAATCTTTCCCATAATGCCTTGCAATGTCTGCTAACCTGAATAACACACTCCGGTCAGTCTTTGGCTTCAAAACACAGCTCTTGTCCCTCCATATCATCACTAAACCAGTCATACAGCTGCATTCACAAACACATTCTCCAAATATTACACAATATAAACATAATATATCATTATAGTAAGATCGATCAAAATAAAAAACCTTGCTTTCCTCAGATAAACCACATGACACCAAAAGCAATAGTTTAAACACATTATTAGTTTTAAAGTCATTAAAATCAATTATTACATTTTGTAATCAAGGCACTAATGTTCATCAAAATATCATGATGTATCAAAATATCATGATGTAAAGATTTTACAGGCCAATGACTATTTTATCGATAATGATGACTAATGACAATGCAAAAAACAAAATAAAAAACAATATTTACTCAATTTACTAAAACACTGAAATTAGCAAAAATAAATAAATAAATAATAATAATAATATCCATTGACATGTATGATAACAAAGATTGGCACTGATGTAGGTAAAAAAAAAAAAACGTAT
>NC_081799.1:26103393-26215893 GCF_963082965.1 Carassius carassius
AACATTTTATCCAAATCGGAGCACAGAGACACTGAGACCAGAAACTATAAAAGAACATTTTTCTCAAACTTCAGCGTAGGTCTATGTTTCCTCTAACTAAACTTGACATATTAAAGATACATGAAATATAAAATGTGTAGTTTGGTCTCTATATTGCTCTGAAATGAATACCCTTTATGAACACATGCATCCGAACAAAAGCTTGGGACTCTGCTGTGTTTAAGTATCTAAAATAAAGAAATAAAATAATGACCAGTGTATGGAAAACCAATGGCTTTAATATTCATCGCCCCTTCAGAAGCTCTCAAATCTCACGTGTTCGGATGTGAGCATCATATTTGACTTAGATGTGTCTGTTCCACACACAGTACAAAGCATCTTATGACTTGAATTATAGCGCTCAAACCACATCGATATATTTGAATTCTACTAATAATGTGCTTTAAAAAGTGTTAAGTCAAACATCTTAAGAAAAAAAAAGATCACGAGTGCAATTCCCAGAAAACAGTAAACATGCACAGCTTAAATGCAATGTGAAAGTGTCTGCCGATTTCTCTGAACATTACATATTAAATCATCTATGCAGGGAAGGAGAGTTTCTTCTACTTCAGTTCAAAACGACTTTCAGATACTCTGAGAGCTGAATTAAATCATTAAGATGCTGATGAAAGGAAAACAATATCTGTAAAGAGGATACAGTCAGAATAGCTGAATACGGTCTGATTTATAAATAGAAGTGACTTCTCACTGCGCTTTGAAGTGGAAGCTTTGATCAATAATAACCTGTGTTTAAATAACTGGGGTACTGATAATTAGGGAAAAAATTACATTTATTGTTTTATGTGACTCAAAAGAAACTCATATTTGAAATGACACGATGGAGAGTAATATATATATATATATATATATATATATAATTAATACACAAATCCTTTAAGACTGGGGCAAATGTATTTTTAGTATAATTGAGAATTTAACATTTTATTAATATTTCGAATGTGTTTTTATTACTATATTTTCAGGTCTTTTTTCTCTCCTTTTAAATGTTTCAGTAATTTGTGTTTTTGGCATTGTATTAGTGTGGTCTTTTTTATGTCGATACTTTTTTTGTTTTTTTTAAGAAATACATTTTTGTATATAATTAGCGTTTTTGTATTTGTAGTACAGGGCAAAACTAAATAAAAATGTGATGTTGCCTTGTAAAAAAAAAAAAAACAAATATATATATGTGTGTGTGTGTGTGTGTGTGTGTGTGTGTGTGTGTGTGTGTGTGTGTGTGTGTGTGTGTGTGTGTGTGTGTGTGTTAAGTAAAAAAAAAAAATGTTCAGTTAACATTATCTGAAGTAAGAGGTTTAATTTATAGTTTTCTATAATAACCCTGGACTGTTCATGAATCCAAAATACTGACAAATGTATATCTGAAAACATAACAGCACAATCAATTGCACTAAAAATGCATTGCATTAACAGTGCTTGGATTTTTAGGAGCAGAAATAATTTTTCGTTTCAAATACATTTCTCACCATTTTCCTTTGATAGATCATCTGGAAAAGTAACAAAGGCATAAAGGACAGCACATGAGAGAGCAACCGAGACACGGGCGATAATGAAGGTGTTAACAGTAAATGACAAATGGATGGAGTATTGAGGGGTCGAGGTGGAAGACATACAGCATTAGACACACACACACACACACACACACACACTCTTGCTCTTGTAGTGGAGGGACCAGCAGGACCCGTGATTTCATCCACACTCTTCCACTGAAGTAGGTCAACCAGTGATAATGGAAGGGCAATGAGGAGCAAGTGCTCTCCTCCTCGTCCTCCTTCTGTTCCCGTCTCACTGCTGTAACAGCACAGAGACAGACAGACAGGCCCCCTACAGAGACACATCGCCCCCCAAGCAGTCACAACACAGACACACCGTCACAACCATCTCTACCTGCTCATCTGCATCCACACCAGAACAGCAAACAAACACACACTCACCAGAAACACTTTACCATACACAAGTCAAATCATAATCAGAAACAACCAGACTCTCACTGAATTAAAGTGCTTTATAGGGCTGTGACGGTTGCCGTGACAACCGCGTCACCGCGGTGGTCGGTTGCTACCGCGGTTGTCTACTGCCACCGGCGGGGGTGCACATGATGGCACAAACTCTATAGCAAGCATAATACAAAGTTTTGTATATAAGTGTAATAACTGTAATAGTTGCAAATTCTAAGTCTATGGTAATTAACAAATTACCTCAAACACAGCGTTTCCTTTAGATTGGCAGATCTGAGCGCAGGAAAATACAGTTTATGCATTCAGCAAATTAATTTAGTGTTGGGCGATGGATCTTGTTGGGAAAGCAAATACCACATCACCGATCTGGAGTCATCTGCATTCATGTCACCCATCAGCGTTTGCACAAGTTCTGGTGATCGCAAACGCTGGCTGGTCAGGTTTGGTGAGGCTTTCTATAAACTGGCTAAATACAAACGAGACAGCGATAAATAAAAGATGGTAACAAGAAATATGGCGACGATTCCTATTTCAAAGAGAGCACGTGCAGATGAGGAGTTACTGAGCTTGCTTGGTGGCAGAAAAGTTAACCAGACGCGTTGCGACAGGTTTAGTCTGTCTAGTGTCTATACAGGACATTTGAACTCCGTGTCAGTACCTCACAGACCGGACGGGG
The DNA here is from genome assembly GCF_963082965.1 of Carassius carassius. Lineage (NCBI taxonomy): Eukaryota > Metazoa > Chordata > Actinopteri > Cypriniformes > Cyprinidae > Carassius > Carassius carassius. The sequence continues at coordinate 26,106,085 of NC_081799.1, forward strand.
ATTTATCATATCGTGTTGTGCTGCATCCAGTGTAACATCACTGATTATAATCAGTATTTTGTCGCGCTGCGTCTCTCGCGTCCGTTAGACACGGTGTATTTAACTTTCTTATTTAGGCTACTTTCTTGTTTAACTGCATTATTTCTTTGATATTTATTTTAGTGTTTTGCAGGCGGCGTTCACTGACAGAAGTGCTCAAATAAACACGAACTGACGAGTTAAATAGGATGTGTTAGATGAGTGATTTCTAGACGTGCATACATATAAATATATCCTGTATATAATATATATAAAATATATTACATGCATGCACAGTTTAAGTCAGCTTTAATCACCTTTTTTGGTAATTCCATGAATTAACTGACCACGACACTGCTTGCACATAGTTTATTTCGCAGTTTGATATGAAAGGATACGCACAAAGGAAGCACGCACCGCCTTTGAGCACAGGACCGTCCGCGCTCGCTTAACTTGCACCTGATAATAAAGTGAAGTGGAGCGCGTGTCTGAAACGTTTCCTGTTCAGTCATTCTGCGACTGAATAAATTCACTTCTTGTCATGAGAAAAAGTGACCGAAGCAGCAGTTGTGAGTGGGTGGCCATCCCCGCCCCTACGTAAAATAATTTGAATACGTTAAACTGGAAAAAAATTATCGCCTTCGTTAACGAGCAAATTTTGACACTAATTTTATTTATATATATATTTTTTATTTTTTTTTATACACCGTGCCACCGGCGGTTGTTGGTCCATGACTACCGCGGTGGTAAAAATCAGCCACCGTCACAGACCTAGTGCTTTATGTGTGTTCACTATGAACGGCTTAATTCTATGTATTAAGCTGCTTGTTCTTTAATCATTTATTTATTCCTGATTTATCATTTTTCATCAGGTATTTGTTCTTTTCATCATGATTTACTCTTGTTTCATTAACACTGACAGTTGTGTTGTGATAAGTCGTGTCATTTTTAGATGTGTCAACAGTGTCTGATTTATTGTGATTCTTGTCCTTCATTCTTAAATATTTTTGGTGTTTCTCTCGGGTCTTAGTTTGATGGGACTTTTGGGGCTTTTTTAAAGAAATTAAAACTTTTATGGATCAGGGACACATTAAATTGATTAAAAGTGACAGTAAATACATTTATATTGTTACAAACGATTTCTATTTCAAATAAATGTTGTTCTTTTGAACTTTCTATTCATTTGTGAATCCTGAAAAATAAAATGCATCAAAGTTTCCACCAAAATATTGTGCAAATGTTTTCAACATTGATAATAATCAGAAATGTTTCTTGAGCAGTAAATCATCATATTATTCTGATTTCTGAAGATCATGTGACACTGAAGACTGGAGGAATGATGCTGAAAATACAGCGGAGCATCACAGAAATAAATTACACTTTAACACAGATTCACACAGAAAACAGCTGTTTGATTTCTACTAATATTTTACTATTTTTAATTATTTTGGATCAAATAAATGCAGCCTGGGTGAATACAAAACCATATAAAATCTCTGATCATTAGTGTATAAGGAACAAAAGAGCAAAAGGTGATGTGATGTGGTGTTTGTTAAAGGTTGAGTGTGGGCTGGTGATATATGAGATGATATCAGTCCAGAGTTAAACCCATCTGACCCATCAGAACCAGTGAAACACACCAGTGACCAGCGCAAAATCTGCTTTACACACCGCTGGCTTCAGCTCGTCAGTCCCTCCTCCTCACTGTGACCTTTCAGCATCTCTCTTTCTCTCTCTGTTTTCACAGCAGAAGGTGATTCTGTCCATCTTCTCATGCATAAGTCATTAGAGGAGAGGAAGACTCCTCTGAGGGATCAGACCCTTCGCCACACAGATATCAAAGCTGACCTGAGCTCACACACTCAATACACAAAAACTCAATCCTAATGCTACAAACCCACTGCTTATCGACCAGATTCTGCATTTATTATAACTGCAGTTTCCCACAAAGCCACCAACTGTAACGTGCCAAAAAAACAACTCATAAATGCAGTCAGAAAGGACTTTTTATGACCTCTGACAGTATACAACTGAAAATTATGCTGCATTCACGCCATGTTGTGTTTCCTGAACACTCCCACAATCTCTCATTGGTCAGACAGACAGCTGGCCCCGCCCCCAAACTCACATGATTGGTTAATGTCAGGGCACACAAACAAAAGTTTCACTCACCAATGATTGATTTCCAGTGGCTCTGAACATTAGTTTAATGACTTCAATCAGGGTTTCTGCAGGTTTGATAAAGGCAAATTTGAGACTTTTAAAGACTATAGGACCAAGTAAAGAAAATATAAGGAATAAATTAAAGGGAATGCAATATGATCCTTAAATTAAGATAGATGTACTTGAAAAGCAAAATGAGAAAACTATCAAAACGTGAGTTTGTGATTAAAACATGAACAAATATCTGCCAGTGGGCTTCGAAATATCTACTTGACTCAAATGGAAAACAATTCATTTTCATAATTGGATATTTGCTCGTGTTTAAAAGCATGAAGTAACATTATTTTACAATTGCATCTCAAGTAAATGTCTCTTGATTTGAGGATGTTAAGATATTTACATTATAAAATAAAAATACTAAGAAAGGCTTACACATGATTTTTGTGAATAAAGTCCCATAGAAAACTGGCGAAAACACAAAATTAGGTTTAAAATAATAAAATGGCACATAAATCACAAGTTTATATGCACACAGAGTCTTCATATGATGCTCTTTCTGATATACAATGCGTCTCATGGTGTCTCTCATTTGCTGGAAAAATGTTTGCTGTAATGGCGGTTTATGGTCACAAACAGACACCTTTGGTTTGCTTCACCTCATTCTGCATCTAAACAGCCTGTTCTTCCAGACAGAAATTGCTCATTGGGCCAATTTAGGCTGCATGGCAAACACATTGAGTCCTGAGTTTCCACCGCCAATCACACCAGCATTTGTGGCTTTTCTCCTCTTGGCTTTGGGAAAAGCGCTCGGCAGCAGAAGTCCTGAGCAAGGGATTTTGGCCAGCGTTTCATTAAGGGCTCTGTGTTGGAGAAAGGCCGTTCTCATTACGCTGACGGACTGCGAGACGCTCCCTAACCAGCACAGAGATGCCCTGAATATGTAGAAGCTGCTATGGCCTGAGTTTGACTGATTGGGAGCGAGTTATCAGAAACTGCTTATATCTAGCCATCATTGTAACTGACAACAAAAGCCCGTATTTCCTCTGATTGTGCGGTTTTGGCTCTGGTGTACTTGCGCATTGTAATCAGCTCTTCAATGATCGCTGTTTTCCTCATCACCTGTCAACATACATTTCCCACAAGCCTCTGATTTCCCCTGAAAGTGTCAGAAATGTATCTGACGGGATGAAAAGCTTTCGTCTCTGCACCTCCTTGGTGTTAGCGAGCTCAAATATTAGACTGGGTTTGTAATCTGCAACCCTTACAGACGTCTGTGCGGCTTAAAAGACGAGTGATCTCTCCTGTCAAAGCAGCTGTTTAAAATACTCCTTCACCTTTTGATCTGATCTGATATCTGCTGCGAGGAAAAGAAACATTTAAATGAACACTTTCAACACTGGGACAGTTTGCTTTTGTCCAATAAGGATTTTTGTCTGTCTTGATTTGTCTGGTTGGGCCAGTAGTTCAGATTACTTCCTGCCTTGCCAATATTGTAACTGGTGAATAAATAAATATATAATTAATCCTTTAAATATTTTTTCATAATTTGAAAATAAATTAATTGAATTTAAAATTGAATTGAATTTAAAAAAGTTAAAAAATAATTATAATTTAAACTAATCTAAATTGCAAATTAATTTTAGATGTCATTTTAAAAGCAAATTTAGAATTTTAGAGTTTTTCTGTTGAAATTATTTTGTTTTATTTCTTAATTTACCATTATTTAAAAATATGAACAAGTCCATTTTTCAAATGTCTAAATTTTAATTTTAGACTTTTAAAATCTAAAAAATTACTTAAAAATATTATTTATTATAACACATTTTTCACACAAATTTAAATTATCAAAATGATAATGCTTTTGTTTTCTTTTCTTTTTTTTCTTTGTTTTTTTTTACAAATAATTAAGCAATAATAGCTGGAAATTATACATTACAATTACAAAAAATAAAAAATAAAAACTGAAAATTACATTATGAATATATTTAACTCGGCAAATGGAGTTACTGTTTTTAATCCCAAAAAAATAAATAAATAAATAAAAAGTCAAGAAAAATACCTTCCACTCCTCAAAGATTACTGAAAAGATACAAGAACAATCCCACAAACTAACACGACTTGGGATACCACATAGAAAGGTAGCTATTGTTTTTAAATAACTTGCAAAGCAGTTAGAAATATATCAACAGACAGAGAAAGACAGACAGAAAAAGACACTAGGCCGCTGCTGTAGCGTTCAATTCCCTGCTGGTGTGAAGGTGACAGACAGGCATGCTGCGTTTGGGACACTGGGGCTTCGATTACTGTTCGCTGTCCTTCAAAGGAGCGACCCACAGAACCACAGCAGCACTGGGCAGCCTGGCATCAGTGTTAATGCCCCCCGAACACCCCAGACAGCTGTGATAAATGCACACACCGCTCCAGTGAACAACTCTGCTCCTCAAACCAGCAAACATTATCATAACACTTCACCTCCAATCCTAATCAATACCAACAAGATTTATGAGGAGCGGCTGGCCAGAGACATAAAGTGTGCCACCAATTCCCCTCCACACGCTTCCTACCGGACCAAGACTTCACAAGATATAATGAGAAACATTAGAGACTTCATTTGTGCCATAACACCTTTTCATTTTTACGATCCGTCTGAACGTGAGATGGTATTTTCTTTGTGGAAAAAGCATTTTCAGAAGATGAAATGTCACCATAAAGCTCTTACTGCAGATTAAAGCTGCGGTTATTTTGTTATTTCTGGGATCATTGTCTGTTTCTTGTTCCCTTTTCTCAGTCTTGCACATTACAGCACATTCTCAATGCCTAAACATCTGCTAAATATTAAAAATATTATATAATAATATTATTTTTAAATAGAATTAGATAATTTTTTATTTATTAAATATTTTCAATTTATAAAAATATATTTTAGAATATATAATATATTAATAAAAAATATTCTGATATTAAATAATTATATATATATATATGAACTATTTGTATCATTTAAAATTATAATCTAATTACAAAAATATAATATTTATAAATATAAAATGTATATTACTTTCTCACTTTAAATGTTTTGTATTTAATATTAATTTTAAAATGTTTTATTTATTATTTATAATTTTTATTGCATATTTTTTCACGCAAATTTAACTGGTCAAATGTTTTATTTACAACTAAATTGTGCAATTATAGCTGTAAATGATTCCAGTGTCACGTATTACAGCAGATTCTCAATACTTCTTTAGTGGTGTAATAAAAGCAACATCATTTGATTGATATTTCTTACATAGACTTACGCATGAGTTTCTTGCAGTATTCTTGCACTCTATTCAGGTAATTTCTCAACCTTTTACCACAATGAATCTGCACTAATATCAAAACAAAAGACATGATTGGTGCTTTCTCCTATTTATGGATTTTTCTAGACTACATAGACTAGCATTATTTTGCCGTTTTCAGCACATATCTTCACCTCCAGCACATCTCTTCTCCATAATATAAAATACAGTGCAGTAAAGCCTTAAAATGACACCTTTCAGGATGTATAAGTGTTTCTATTCCACCTCACTACCGCGATGGTCAGGTGTGGACTCATATCTATTGTCTGAACCACACATATGTGCAAACAAAACTGACGAAGACACAGCCAACGCTCCAAACCAACACACAGTAAAACTGCAGTTCTGCACAAACATGTCTCCAGGCGGCCTTCTGAGATTTCTGTGACTAATCAAGCGAAGGGAAGAGTGTGAGCACCATCAGCCGCTCCGGACGGAGGTCTGGAAATCCTCTGAAATGGCCAAGCGCTGCATTATTTTCCCGAGCAGCGTCGTTTCTGCAGGACAGTGTGGAGCCGCTGGATAACCTGACGCCAACCTTCAGGCCAACTCTGAAACCAGGCTTAAGTGACAGCGTCCATTAAGAGCCTGTCCCACTCTGCAGAAACACTCTTTTTTCCCAGAAAGCAGGCGCCACTTTCACCGCACCTTTTATGCAGCCGTCAGGCCCAAACTGGGAGCTCGTGCTCAAATATGCAACGAGCGGATGTTATAAAATCCATCTCCAACCAGCTGCTTTAGTCGCATCAAAACTTTACAAGATACACAAGTAAACTAAATACTTCTCTGTCTGTGAAATAAATAGTATTTTATGAATGCAAATATTCAGTACAGCCAATCACAAACATGCATTCAACATAGTTATGTAGCTCCAAACCTGTATGAAAAGATAATATTTTGACAAACGCTGAATTTTGGTTGGAACCTAAAGATATTCAACCAGACAAACAAACTAGCAACTAAATAAATAAATAAATATTATTTATTAAATATGATATATAGTAAGCTTTTTATATATCTGTAATATATTCCGAAGTTTATTTATTTATAAAAAAAAATAATTTACAATATATATTTATAAAATATATTTAGAAATCTTGCTTTTCTTGATTTTATACAAATTCATATTTTAAATGATTTTAAATATATTATTAATTTCATATTGTTAAATTGATCAAATGTTTTCTTTAAAATTTTTGTAAAAAAAATATAAATATATTTAATTGATCAATTATTTTCTTTACAATTAAATGGGCAAAAAAATATTTATACTCACTGTATTGAAATTATATATATATATAGTAGATGAGCAGAGACATCAACAGCACACCAACAGAAGCTCACATGAGTCACATGATCACACCTCCTTCAAGACTGCATCAGCATTACCCACAACTACAGCAAACTGAAGAAACCTCATCAGAGCCCCGGAGGAAATAAGAGGCCTGCTCCAGATTCTCTCAGATTTGGAGAAGAGAACGGTTTCATAGGCCACGATTCGATTTAAAGCAGAAAGATCCTCGATGACGACTTGTTTTGTGTCCAGCTCAAGCAGTTGACTCATGATGAGTTTGAGAATTACATCGCCGATTGTGTTTATGCACCACACCAGCAGCAGAAGACCGAGACAAACACACAGCCATTGGTCTCCTCTAAAGAGTGCACCTGCATTATTACATCTGAAACAGGTGAGACTGATAATAACACAGGGTTATTTCATCCTAAAGCTAAACAAACTAAAACCAGTTTTCTTTACTTGGACTCAAATAAACTTTTACTGGAATTAAATCAATGATTAAAAAAAACAAAATCTAAATTAATAAATTCACAAAGTGTGCGTGGGTGTGTACATATTTATTATTAAACAACTTTAAATAAAAATGAGGATAAAAAAGCTGAATTTGAAGTACCTAACTAAAACTATATAAATAAATAAATAAATAAAACAAACCTAAAAATAAATAAAAAATAAGTTAAACTACTAAAACAATTACAAAATACAACACAATTACCAAAACATTAAAATTAAAGTGTTAACTGAAAACATGCAAATAAAACCTGATTTAAAAAATTACAAATATAAAATTTAAAAAAATAAAAAAAGAAAGAAAGAAAAAGAAATGAATGAATAAAATCACTAACTATATGAAAATGACTTAAAATAAATTATGTTTTAAATTGAAGTACTAAAACAAAATACAGCAAAACACTTCTTAAAAAAAAAACACTATCAAAAATAAATTGTAAAACAAACTTTTTCGCCTTCATTTTAGTCAATTCATAATATGAAGAAAAGCTGTAGATCAGAGACACTGAAACAGCACCATCTCAGCGTTTTGTTGGTAAAGCCGTTCTCAGGACCCTGTGGAGATTGCTCCTTCAAGAGGAGGCTGTTTTCCTCCTGAAGATCAGCGCTCAGGTCCTGTTATATAAAGACGGGGTGAGGTCAAAGGTTAAAGTCATTACAGACGGGGAGGTGCGGCAACGCCCTTAGCTCTTCTTTCCCCTCGCCTTCTCTTTCTGCTCTATTTTTGATGAGTACAGGGACTCGGAGAGCTGGCTCTGTGGCGTTAATATTTCATACAGCCATGCAATAACACCGTCAACATCTTCCCTCCTGCCATGGCCGACGGCGACGGGCCGCAGCGGCGCTCCGCTCGAGGAGAGCAGGTGTAATTTGCAAATGCTAATTGATCTGGTGCACGGGTCAATGAGCTTCCCTGTCTCCTCACAGCTCGACACACGCCACACTGCCACCGGGAACACCCTCCAAAACCCCCTCATCTGTGGGCTTGGCTGTCCAGACGCACTGGCAGATCAGACGAGTGGCATCCCAAAAAACAAGCACATCTCATTTTTCTCATCACTTTTTGCAGTGTTTGTACTTCATCATGGTTCAGCAAACACCATCTCCAAATCATGAGCGTGACTTATCAATTACAAAAACAAAACTCAATCATCTTTAAAACTGAAGTGTGTCATTTGTCGTGTCAAGTTTTGAAATGCTTTCCCAGTCTGCCATTGGTCAGACAAAAAGGAAGCCCCGCCCCCAGGCTCACACCATTCCTATGGAAAACCTTTAACGTAAAACTTGTGCATCACGTTCATATCGCTGGTGTAAACAGTACATCATGTACTGAATTTGGTCTTTAAATATCGTTCGTTTTGGTTGTGTGGCATGAAAACTATGAATTCACCTTGCTGGCTAAAATCATTCACTTTACCTTTAAAAACAACCATAAAACAGAGATTTGGATTCAGATCTGCCACATATCACAGTCACCAAGCAAGGCCTGTATTACTGTTAATAAGACAGTAATTCTAGATATTCCTGTAAATAATCATTACAATAAAAATGAGAGCAATAAAATGAGTGAAGGGAGATGAAGCGCTTCCAGGTCGAAGCTAATGCAGGTGAAGAGTTCACAGATGCATCAGTCACACATTGATCATCATTAGTCTCCATGTCTAGTGCTCTAGAAACACAAACTAACTCTAAACTAACTATAAGACAATGCACAGATTACTGATTCAGTGGCAGGATCAGTGTTTATCACCTGAAACATGCTGCGACTTAAATAAGGCAATTAATGTCAAGAAAGCATAACATGCGCAAAGCCACACTTTTGGATTCGCAATGAATAAACTGATATATGTGAACACAAGTTTACTTTTATATCAAATTTTCCACACTCTCCTAGTTTCCGTTTTGCTCATATTTTAATATAATTTTTTTAAGCTTGCTATTTATATCAAACGTTGCTTATAATAAATGCTACTAAAATTTATTTTTGCTTTATAATCTTATATTCGTGTTTTGTTCTGAATACCATTAAATTAAAATGATTTACATGTTCGCAGTGTTTACAATTTGAGTAAGTGGTGCGTTTCATTTACTAGAATTTTTTTACATTATTAATTTTATTTATTACAAATATTGTATATTTATTACAATATAAAAAACGGATAAAATAATAATATGACAAAATATAAAATTAAGAATAAAATTAACAAAACGAGTAAAGCTATTATTAAAATGTAATTAAAAATATTAAAAAAATGTTTTTACTGAAATGCATTTAAATAAATGAAAACAAATATTAAAACAAAGTACATCAACTTAAATGTATTTATTTATATTTTATATGTATTATTTAATATGATATATTAATAATAAAATGTAATGTGATATAATAATACAATTTTATATTGAAAAACTTAAACTAAATGAAAAGAAGAAAGGTCGGAGAGCAGGTTTAGCAAATTTAGTCTTCTTCCAAAAATATGGATCATGACATTTATGTAACAAATACGAAATTAATATTCATGAGCAACGTTTAAAAGTGATATATTGCTTTACCTATACTCTACAGATCGTTTCTATGCCCTGGATGTTTGCATTTGCATAATCAATAAAAATACTTTCATTACACATTACAAGTACACGGATTTGCTGACTGAAACCAAACTGGCATGCCAAAACATTTCTATCAGAAGCGTTTTAATTATAAAAGGGCTTTTTCTTTTGTTTGTCATTAAAGCAGCTCCTCAAACTCTCTACGGAGCTGTGATTCGCAGTAATGAGCCCAGTTTCTTGGCAAGCCGAGCTTGCGATAAGGAGAAATAAACCTTCTTCTTGTATTTCCAGCGTTTCTGCTGTGTGTGTCCTGCATCCTGAAACAGCAGTCAGTGGTAAATCCTCATTATTAATGCTCGACGTGACACGTCAGGGTAAAACACAGGTCAACAGCGAATTCAAAACATGGAGAAGTCATATATCAGTCCTCATGTCTGGCGGCACATGTTGCGTCCCGACCCGGCTTTAATTAGGGTCAAACATCGTTGCCTGTATTTGTTTTGATTTGTGAGATTTATACATCTTAATTTAGCAGCTAGCAAACACGCAGCCGATGTTCAACGTGTCTGTTTCCCATGCGAGAGAGGGAAACCTGTGAGTCAGCTCTCAGCAGACGGCAAATAAACGTGAATTTATTGTGGCTATTTAAGACGGATAAAACGGCAACCTGCCCTTTATATGCCGTTGCATTGAACACACAGTCTCAAGCTTATCTGTTCGGCCTCCGTGTCAAACGCATCTCGCTCGTGTAAGCTCTACCAAGGGTATTGTTTTATCTGAGAAATAAAATGATTTTTAATCAGCCAATCGAGTCTTGCGGTCAATATTCACGAGTGATGCTGATCCGCCTGCTCATTGTTCATATGATTCTCACACACAGCAGTTTATGTCCAGTCATTCAGTAAAACAATGGCTTATCATTATCATCTGTCACAGACGCGAGCCAAGAGAGCCCTCAGCACTAATTCCTGCTCTTCAGAGGAGAACCAGCGCTGGTAAACATCAAATTACAATGATCACAAGAACTTTATGAACCAATATTTTATCAAAACCCATATTTATATTGGGTCATTTCTTATCTTAGGTCATAAGAAATTCAATTAAGGCACATGAGACTTTTGTATGCTATTATGGCATTTATTATTATTTAAACTTTGAATCTTAAGTTTTCATGCTTTTGTAATCTTAATATTTTATTTCTCTTTAGAATTAATTTTATTTGATATTTAGTTCAGAATTTGTTTTGATTGCATTTTGATTGCATTCTTTAGTTTATTTTTCTTTTTTCAGTTTTATTATGTGCTTATATATTTTACTATTTAGGTAAAAAAAAAAAAAATTAAAAAAAAAAAAAAAATATATATATATATATATATATATATATATATATATATATATATATATATATATATTTTTTTTTTTTTTTTTTTTTTTTTTTAGTTTAATTTTTTTGCTTCCACTTATTTCCGTTCATCTCAAATTGCTTTTCCACCTAATATTTATACTTTATTTTAGCTTTATTTCAGCTTTCATTTAATTTATTTACATTTTTAAAAATCTATTTCTATTTAGATTTATTTCTGTGGATGTATTAAGTTCAGTACAATAACCTCAGCTTATTTAGTTTAATTTATAATACATTTAATTTAATAAACATTATATTTTATAATAAATTGAGTTATCTGCCATTTAAGTTTTTTAATTTTAAGTTTTACATCTAATATTTATATTTAATTTTATTATCTCAATAACAATAGCATATTTTGGTTTTAATTTTAGTTAACTGCTACATGAAATGTGTTTTTGCCGTTAAACTTATGAGAAGTTTTTTTAAACCTCTTTAAAACTTATTTTATCTTGAATTCCACGTCATGCACAAGATGCTGGAAAAGACGTGACACGAGCCCAAAGGTCCAACCCATCCACACAGTTCACATTTACATTAAAAAAACAACGAAAAACCCCTGAATCTTCCCAGTCCGTACTACATTATTATTCATTTTTACTAGCACATACTGGATTTTCCACAACGGGTGAGGACTGAGGAGCAGGCCTGGATCTGCGAGGGGTTAACAGCGCAGTTAAGGGTTAAAGGGCTGGTAAGTGGCTCTATTAGAGCGAGGGAGGAGAGAGGAGCCCAGGAGACGCAGGAGGAGGTGCTGTAATGAGTGCGCTCACAATGACCAAAGCAGCCACTGAAATGTTCAACTGGGGCACCAGATGCAGTCGGATTGCAGCCAAGGAGAACAAGGTAAAAAACGGATGTCAGAACAGGAAATGAAGTGTCGTTCTCTTGCTTTCTACTGTCTGCTTTTGTGAGGAGAACAAAACAACAGTCTGCACGTGTGCAAAGTTGAAGCGCTTAAAATAACAAACGATTAAACAAACTTTGTTATTTTAAATTAATGTTAATTTTTTTTTTGCATTTGCATTTGATAATTTTCATTAACTTTAAGTACTGCAATAACTAAAACAAATAAAAAAATATAGATTTGAAATGAGTATTATAAACTATTGAAAATAAAAAATTTTTTTGTTAAAACTTCAGTTGTTAGCCAAGGCAACACATTTTATTTTGATTTTGTTTAAGCTGAAACGCTAAAATAAATAAAACGAAAACTTTTTCTTCTTTTTTTTCTTTTTCATTAGTAGCCAAGGCAGCATTTCAGCTTATCAAAAATATTAAAATACCTACAACAAATATATATATATATATATTTTTTTTTTTTTTGTAAAAAAAAAAATAATTTGTTTGTGTTTTTTTTTTTTTTGCAGTTAGTTGCCAAGGCCAATTTCAAAGTTGAAGTACTAAAATAACTAAAACTGAAATAAACCTAAATAAACAGAGGCATTAAAAAAAATGACAAAAACAATAAAATTACTAAAAAGTTTTACTCCAATTAGAAAATGGAAAAAATTACATCAATTAAAGATATGAATGAGAACTTCAATATTATATATGAAATGAGAGTAAAATAAGACATAGATGCACCATGTGGCTTGTAGAGCGTCTGTCTTTGAACTGTCCTGCACTGCCGAGCCCAGTGTCCGGAGTGGGACGTGCCGTGGAGAAACACACATCAGAAGACAGAAGCGTTGGCCCCGTGCTCATTATTCGGGCCCCTGCGATGACCCTCTCAGCGCTGCTGGCTCTCACCAGCTGTTTCTGCAAAGCACCGCTATTTCATTTTTTTACGAGCTCCGCCTATTAATCTCTGGATGCAACGCTGGTGATGAGTCTTCAGACGAGCGGACAATTTCATCTGCTAATTAACGGCTTTATTTTCACTTGCAGCCTCGGCGGTCCGTTTTACCAACAGAGCTTTCAGCACTTTTGCCAATTAATAGGAGACGTCTCAATTCATTGGTTTAATAAATGTGTTAATTTCGCAAGCAGGACGCAGAAACAACGACATCATAGGAGATAAATCCGCTCTGATTTAATTTATATATTTTTTTTGCATTCTGGCTGCATTTTAACTGAACAGGACTGGAAATTCATTAGAAAGCTTAATCTGTGTTTGAAAGGCGTGTGTGCCGATGATGGCGCGTGTTTAAATGAGCGGCCAGATTTGAGAAGACTTTTCCTATTACTGAACCGGGCCCTTCAGAAGCACAGCCGCTAATGAACCTGAACGCCTCTATTATTAAGTTACCACAGAAAATCCTCAAGGCAAATGTTCTTCTGGTCTGTGAAGGAAAACATCTTTACAAGATAATGGCCTTTCCTCTAATTACAATATGTGTAAGTGCTTGTGCTTCTTCCCTTTGAAGAGTGTTGGGTCGCCGCTCTCCATCCGTTTCTATTTCCAGCTCCTCAAATCTCAGAAAGGAGAAGGAGAACGAGAGAGAAGAGCTGAAGAAAAGCAGAGGTGTCTTTTTCAGCAAAAGACTCGCTCGATGACTAGCAGCTTGAAATATAACTGTGCTGAGTTTAAGAGTAAAACCATTATTTCAATAAAACCACTATATCTCATCAAAGGCCAAAGACGGGCTGATATACGTCACTGATCTTATTAAATTATCTTATATTTCTAGCTGTCATCCAGTGAGATTTTATTGAATCATTGGTAATCTAAACAGATTAAATTTTAAATATAAATTTTATATATTTTATTTATATATATATATATGTGTGTGTGTGTGTGTGTGTGTTTTAATATTACAAAAATATGAATGCTATTCCATTATTTTAATATTATATCATTAAATATTATTTAATAGTATTCATATTTTATATATGCAATTTTATATTTGCAAATATTATAAATACAATTAATTAAATTAATATTATAAATTATATTTGTATTATTTAAAATACATTACAAAGAACAATTTATATATTCATTATTAAACAAATTTATATAAAAATACTTTTAAAAAAAACTTCGGTTTTGAGGTCGGCCGATATATCGGGCCGATATTTGTCATTTTTTAATATATCGGCATCGGCCGATATCCGTGTTTAGTAGCGCCGATTTAAAGTCAGGCACGTCGGCGGGCAGCCCCGTGTTATTGGTGCGGTGGAAAGCGCTGCTGCAGCAGCATGTGAAGCACCCCAAGCCAAAAGTTTTGGAAGATTCAACAACAGTCCTGGGAGATAAAGGTAGTCAGAGAATTTCACTCTGTAAATGGGGTGGAGAAGTTAACAGCTCTAACAAACACTGCAGCGTGACGTTACCAAAGTAAACAGTCTCTGACGTTACTCCGCCCCGCTCACAGACAGCAGCGTGCTCGGAGAGACAGCTGTCCTGGAGCTGCCCAGAACCGTGAATCACATTTGTTCGGAAGCATGGTTTGATGCAGACAATAACCAGTTTTCCATCCAACTCATTTGTATTTAGGGATGTCAATATTCGATAATTTCCATGATCGATCGTCGTTTAAATTAAGGATCAATTAATTACTTTAATGCTGCAAAATGCGTCTGCAGCGGTATTATTATTATGTGCAAAAGCCACTTGGAAAAAAAGCTTTCTCACCCGAATTAAAGGGGTTTTAGTCTGAATAAAATGCTAGTAGCAGGACTATAAAATGAATAGATGTGATTATGATCAGTTGATAAAATGAAGAGAGCGCGCCATACGTTGGAGATCATTTTACTTTGTTGACTGTTTCTCGTCAAGGAGACCGCTGAATGCGCCTCTTTAAATGGTTTCGTGGTGCTTGTTGTTGTATTTTAAAACGCAACTGCAATGTTTTCAAATGACACACTATAGTAGTGGTGCAACGGATCATCATTGATCAATATCTTCGGTTCGGCACACACGTGACCCGCGGATTGATTTATAAAAAAAAAAAAAAGTTGCGCATGTTCAGTCCACACTCAGTGGTCATGGCGAGCGGAGGAACGGAGGAGCTTGAACGCCCCGCGCATTTTGGATTCCCTGTCAGATATAATGATGAAGGAAAGAGGTTAGAGTGAAAAGATTGTGCCAGATCTTTATGAACAGGAGAAGAAAACAGCTGTGGATGAACTATCCCGAGCATCCTCTGTTGCGCTCACGACAGACGAGTGGACGTCCAGGGGGACGGAGAGCTCTGTGATGATAACTGCTCACTTCATCACAGCACACTGGGAGATGAGATGTCCGGCTATTATGTTAAAAAGAAGATATTATGTGCACTTTAAGTTGATTTCATATATTTTAATTTAATAATTTAATGTTAATAAAAAAAAGACAAAACGTATGTTTATTTGTCTTGGCCTTTTTTTTTTTTTTGCTGATACGAAAAATGATCCGATCCATACGAGGACGAGCGAGCGCGGGTTTGACCAGATGTATTTGGAGGTTATTGCTCACGTCTCGTTCTGCACATATCCAAATGTTTCCATATTCGCAATGTATCTGAATGTTAAACTATAATATTTTTTATTTACTTAATGTAAACTAGACGGAAAGATCATCCTCTACACATGAGCAAAAACCTTGGCATAACAGCAGAGTGGACCGGTATACTACGGTCTATTTAGACTGACCAGTGTAACCTTTTAAATGTTTGGTTGACTGTACTTTATTTTAATAATGAACAGACTGCGATGTAAGTTTGAAATTAGAATGCACTTTAGATGTTCTGTGTCATTTATACCAAACACAAATGTTGCTGGTTGCTAGTGTGTTTGCAGCACTACTGTTATTTATTTTTTTATATTTTTCAGTTTAATTGATTTTTATTTCTAAAATTGTATTTATTTAAATGTATATTTAAGTTTACATTCATGTTCCAACAAACTTGAAAAATTCTACTTGATAAATGCTCTAAAACTTACTTTTTATATATATATATATTAGGGATGGGCGTTTTCCACAAATATCACATTCGAATATTTGAGCTCACAAAAAACCAATATTCGAATATTCGTTTATTTAAATTAAGTTTAATGAGTCAGACGTTATTTTTCAGCAACATTTGTTTTCGTCATTTTGAACAAGCTTACAATAAGCTTGAACATTACACATCGTGTTTTGTAGCTGAAAACCTTGAACAATGCGTGCAAACAAACAAAAGTACAGATTAAAAGCCAAAAAAAAAAAAAAAGTGAACAAAGAAAAAACGTAAAGCAGCCTGCAGCAATTAGGCTATTGTACAGAATGTAGCTTACACTTAACTTTTAAACTGTCAGCAAATCTTTTTTGCTTTTTTTTCTATTGTTTCAAATGTTCTTGTTAAGAAATACGGGCATGTAAACATGATCGGGGGAAAGTCGGCTCCTTAGTCTGTTAACAATAAGGCCGGCCGTGGAGATAACGCGCTCTGACGACACAGACGTAAGCGAATACGTTTTGTGAAGCGCTTCGTGTTTTCGTTTCCCCACTGAATGGGATCCTCATCTGGTGGAATACATGGCTCCAGCAAGAACTGTTCCCACTCGTCTCGGCTGGACTCTCTGTAATCATCGCTGGAGAACTGGCTCAGCCTTCTCCGACGAGTGGGCATTGCATCTTCATCGTGGCGACTGCATCCGCACCACTCGCATCAAGGAAAATGTTCTGATAATGTTCAAAAAAGTTTTTTTTTCTTACTTCTCTCATGTTTTCATCGAGAAACCTGAGATGTTTGTGCCGAGGGTCTAGGGCAGACGCGAGAAGAGGAGTTTAGCAGTGTTTATTCGTTGCTTGAGAGATGCTGCAACAATGTTCTTGAATCACTCTCTGTGATTCTCCACGGAATATATTTGAAGTACTAGAAACCGCAGTTCTTTTAGGGGGCGTTCACATATCGCGTCTTTTGCATGCTCAAGTTCGTTATTTCCAATGTAGGCGCGCGGTATGCGCGCTCATAATGGAAGCGACGCGGTCGCGATGCGCACGCGGTGCGACGCGGTCCCGTTTTTTCCAGGCGCATCCGAACAGCATCGAGTTAAAAACATCTCAACTTTCAGAATGTGACAAGAACTAAACATTCAGCTTCATCCTTTCCTGTAACAACGTTGAAAGCTCAGCCAAGATGAAGGAACAGCTGATCATAGCTGTATATGGATTGCCATTTTGAAATAAATTTAGTAGCAGAGCTACTGAAAGCGATTTTTTTTGTGCTGCAAATCCATTTATCCTTTGCTGAAATTTCCGCGTCTTCATGAAGAGAACGCGTCGCCTCAGGAGCGCTTCTGCCCGAGCGCTTTGGAAAGAAGGAGAAAGCGGCGCGCATAGCCTTTTCCAAGACTTATTAGGCTCGATATGTGAATGGCCCCTTAATCATTCATTAATTATTTTTTGCTTGCATACACCTTCAAATATGCCGTGGAGAATCACAAAAAGTGACCAAATTAGGTTTTATTGTGAACTTTTTTTTTTTTTTTTGCGAAATTCGAATATCATTTTTATTTATCGAATAATTAGAGCAGAACGAATATTCGAATGTTCGACTATCCGTGCACATCCCTAATATATATATATATATATATATATATATATATATATAACCTGTTTTATATATTTAATACTTGGTCAGTTTATTGATTTTGTTTGGTTAACTTTGGATACATTTTTTATTTTAATACCGTGCAGTGCACAAAATTAAGATTCGAGAGATGGTTCAAGTCAGTGCTCAATAAATGATGATAAGTTTAGAAATGTTGTACATCCACTTATTATTAGTTTTTCATTTTAGCATGCAAATGAAGGGGAAAACTTCAAGATATCGGCCCTAAAAATCGGCAGCACATATCGGCCATCGGCTGACCCTGACCTCTAAACATCGGCATCGACTATAGAAAAACCCATATCGGTCGGTCTCTAAAAAAAACTTTTAAATATAAACATAAGGTATAATATTAAATATATTCCTTCTTTTTAAAAAATGTCATTTTATCAAAATGATTGAAAAACACTAATTAAAATGCTGAGAATCCAATCATTTTCATGCAGACACTCTAGACGAATGATAATGCATCAACAAAATAAATATTGATCTGGTTTGCTGAAGTCCTCACAGGGGAAATGGATTTGATGGAAACCTCTATAGATTCCAAGGACACCAGGACGGTCTTTATAGTCGCTGTGTTAACATTATTACTATCAACAACCTTCATTTCATGTCATTTTCTCTGGAGAGGATTCATATCTCAGCAAACAGAACAGAACATCTGACTTCTCCTCCCTACAGCTTCACGTTCTGTCCTCCTTTGTAATGACGTGAAGAAATCGAGAAAGAAATTCAAAAGAGTGTGAAGAACTCGAGTGATTCATCGTGAACGTAATGAAGACATCTGCGTGTCAGATTTAACCCTATCAAGTCGATTAACGCGGATACGCGTTTTGAGTCATTTTCTCCTGATAACCCCGAAAAGACCTTAAATTACACTTTCAGTTTTAATCGTACAGATAAGAGCAATACATCAATCGAATCTGTAAAGGGTTTACTTTTTTTTGGATACAGACATAATAACAACAAAACTTTGTGCACTTATAAAATAAAGATAACAAACAAGGTGTGCTGTCTGCAGCCTTTGTCTGCGCTGATCTTCTTTTACAAACACGTCATTTAAATGAACTGTAACTCCGTGAATACTCAACGAAAATACATGAGAGAGATATCTATAGAAAGCTTGACATGTCTATTTTTAAACTAAACAAGTGCCGCCGAAACAGATATTCTGTGATAAAGTAATCCATATGAAAACAACGTGATGTCTGTTTTTCATGTCTCCCTTCATTATATCTAATGTGACCACGCCCCCGCGCCGAACGCGCTATTCAGATTCAAACTGAAGCGAGCGGCTTGAATACGCCCATAACAGAAGAAAAAGCAGCGAGACTGTTCAAGTTTTTTTTATTTTACTGTTTGCTTCGCGATGAGAGGAATAACACATAATTCACCCCAAAAAGATGTGATGTGGTTGAGGATTTGAGAAATGGATTTCCTCAGAAAAAAAGAATGCAGCACTTTATTCAGCAGAGATCATAAACATGAGTAAGTCTCTTTTTATTTATTTATATACTTGTACTAGTTTTCACATAACGTGTAAACATTTTACTAGTTAGACTTTTTCCAAACCATAATTCCTGACTAAATGTATAATCAAGTGAAACATTATGAAGTTTCAATAACAATATACAACACTATACCCTTCAAAAGCTTGATGTAAATAATATAAATGTAACAAATAGATAACTGTTACAAATGTAAAAACAATGCTTTTCTTTCCATTTATTCCCCCTAAAAACCCAGAAAAATATTCTCAGCTCTTTTCAACATTAATAATAATGATGATAATAATAACAACAAACGTTTTTTTTTTTTTTTTTGTAGAAAATAAGATTGTTAAAAGGATTTCTGAAGGATTGTGTGACTGGAGTAAGGATGCCAAACAATTTGTTTGAAAGTCAGCTTTGATTGTTTCTAATAAACTGTTTAACTGCTCCCCCAAGTGGATATTAAATTATGTTGTGGGATAATTAAATATATTCTTAATAAACTACAAACATAAAATTATATAGATTTATTTTGTTCTCACATTCTCTCTTGTAACTCCTCACTCACAGTGGCACAGATGACTGAGAGGCTCATTATGCAGCTCATTATGCAGCTTATTATGCAGCTCATTATGCAGCTCATTATGCAGCTCATTATGCAGCTCATTATGCAGGTCTTTGTCTTCTCAGGTGTAAATCACAATGATATTCATGGTAGTTGACGCCTACTCGCATATGACTTTTACCAACAAAAAGTGTCTTAGAAAATTTAAATCAATATATTGTTTAGGCTACAAGCTCCAGTTCTCAAAAATCCCGGGAACCATTGTTCTTTATGTGTTTTTTTGCCTTATTCAAGCGTTTTAACATTTTTAGTTTTTCACTAACCACGCATAATATTTTTTTTCTCAAAAACACAATCATGTACATACATGCATTTCACATATTATTATAGCCAAGTTTGTGCTGATTACAGTGAGATTAGTCTTTACCCATTTAGATATTGATAAGAAACTGAAAAAAGCACAAATGTCAAGGCATGACAAAACTTCTCCAGGCCCCAAAAATACCCTTAGACTCCAGAGGGTTAAACGAGACGCTACAGAAACACATCTTTAGCCTCCGGGACTCAAACACACTGCTGCACGTCCACCAAACTCCTCTCGGTGAGTTTTTTCCTGACATTCCTTGAATGATAAACATCTAAATTGGGCTTCTGTTTGCTGGGATGAAAGGTCATCTTGTCAAAAGTCTGGGATTGCTCACAAAGCCCTTGTTTCTGACAGATCTCCACCCCCAAATGAGCCGTAATCTAGCTCTTCACCTCCTAAAGCACTCCATCTGAGAGAACAGAGGCGGCGACGGCCCTGCGGCGAACACACACACAAACACACACTTATCTAAGCATCTAAACGAGGGCCTACCATTGACTTTTCATACGAAGCCAATTATATTGACTATTGTATTGAGCTTTTTAGGGGTACAAATTAAAATTACTACTTTTTTTTTTTTTCTTTAGATTTTACTCACTTTTGGGACCAAACTTGTCCCCAACCTACAGCTAAGTAAACAAACACACACAAACACACACACACACACACACACACACACACACACTTTCTTCTGCCTTCTCCTGGTAATGGCTTTTTAAAAGGGGGCACCAAAAGCTTCCTCTCGTCAGGCTTGTTTAAGTTGGTTAATTAGTACACGTCTCTTCCCCCCGGTATTCACAGTTTCTTACTAGACAGAAGCGGCTCAGAAAGGGCTGTTTTGGGTTTGCTGATGGAGCACCTCAGATATCAGTCGAGAAACACACCCGTCAGAGACCAGTATAGCTATATCTCAACTCTTTCTCCTAGTCAGAAGTTAGATCAAACAAACTTGTTATCTCAATAAGAGCTCAAGCATTTCTCATCTAATGATCTGAGCTGCTATCCATATTCATTTTATAGTTCACGTGTGATGAGGGTTTCTTTGGTATTTCTTCTCAAGAATTTCAGAAGAAACAGGAGACGATGTTGAGACTTAAATGAAACGCTCTTCAGTCTCCTGAGCGATGAATGAGAATTATATAATAAAAATGATACAACTATTTTATTATTAATAATTAATAATGCATTTTATTACATTGTAACAATAAATAAATTAACTGAAATGGAAAAAAATTAAATTAAGAAATAGTTATTATGACAATAATAACAACAACATATTTTAATAATAATAACAATATAGTGTTATTAATATGTAATAACATAATTATTATTGTTATTAATACAAATAGCAAGAAAATAATAACAGAAAACATAACATTCAATAATAATTAAATGTTACTATTTGTATTAACAATAATAATACATTACATATTAATAATTCATTATTATATGAATAACATTATTATTATTATTATATTTCCACCATCATCATACTATTTCTTGTTTTTTTACTATTGTTATTATTACTAATAATAATCATCATCATACATTCATAAATCCTGTCTGCTCTGTAATTCCCTGTCTGAATAAAGGCAGAAAAATATGCATACATAAATCTCTAAAATAATAATAATAAATTCATTTAACATGAATCTTTTGAATATTGGTGTCTTTTCAAATATAAATGTCTTTTATAAATGCATATTTATATATATATATACACACACACACACAGATATATATATACACATATGACATTTTTCTCTAGTATTGCATCTGTAAATGTAAGCAATAATGTCCATTCAACAATTAACATTCTCTGAAATAGGGCATAAAAACACTACATAAGGCCAATATATCATAGTTTCTCTTTTTAAACCCAGGCCTGAAATGAATTTGACTAGTTTGAAATGGATATTGATTTAGCACCCGTGGCGATGTGAACTGACAGGTTTGTTGTAAGATCAAGGCACAGATGTACGGCCCGCGGCGGCTATAAAAGTTAAAGGAGAACTGATGAATACATTCCTGAATCTGTCATAACCTTCCGCTCGGACCGGCTCACCACATCCAGAGATCCAGTACAGCAGGAATCACAGCACGAGGCTTTCGTTCACTAGATCGACTAATGTAAGGCTCCTCCTCTTACAAACAACACTAGAGCAGTGTAATATCCCAATATCAGGAATGAATGCTCCTCAGATGTTTCTCAGGAATCTCAGAACTTCAGAAGAGAGCTCGTCTCAACCCGTGCCGAGATCTCACCTTTATGACAAAGTACACCCAATTTACCCCCAATCATTTCTCAAACATAAGAGAATGAATGAATAGACAACAGAACGTATAAACAAATGCATAAAAGAATGAACAATCAAACAATGAGTGAATGAACAAACCAATGATCAAACAACAGAATGACTGAACAAACAATAGACAAAAAATAGAATGATTAACTCAAATGAAGGAACAAACCACTGAACAAATTAATGGAGAAAAGAAGTTAACAAACAATATCTTTGATATACTACCTATTTCTCACCAAATGCGATCAAAATCAAAAGATCTGAAAATTACATTTACTCTGAAAACAATAACTGATTTTCAGTCAACAAACTCAGCTTCTCTCAGATGTTTCTCCTCAGGAGAAATAAAAACGGAAACAAGGTTTCTACTTAAAGCCAAAAAAGTAACACAGAAGCCTATTTAGCCTCATAAAAGAGCAACCTCCGAGCAATAACATTTTCTCGCTTGTTGCTCGCTTCTGATGAAGCCCAGAGAAACCTTCAGCGCTCAACATTAGCTGATCTGGCTGCCGTATCACTGTAAGCCACAAACAAGCGAGCCAAAAACACGGCCAAACAACGAGAAACAAATAAAACCCTCTGCCAGAGGGAGCAAGAAAGCCACGCTTCACAGATGAGCGTAATTCCGATGTGGCTTTTAACACCAAAACCACATTAAAAAAAGACAGTGGAGGTGGACGGGTCGATGGCTGTGTTACAATCATTTAAAAACACTCCCGAGTTCACAGTTTTGCAATGGATCACGTTGCTCATTAGCATGCATGCGGTACGGCCCCACAGAAATCAATAAATCACCAACACCCGCGAGCCTCGCTCTTTCCTCCGAGTACTTATTATTGATCATAAACGAAGCAAAAATGGAGCTGCAGCTCAGAGGACCACATTACTTATCTCTAAGTTCATAGACGAGAGGAGACAGCCGGATAGAGACGGCCCATAACAAGCAGCAGGAGGCAACAGAAGAGTTTTCAGACCCCATTCTGGTTTACAGGTCACTTCTGAATGCATGAGTGAACGAACGAATGATCAACAGAACAAATGAATGAATGGCAAAGAACTAAGAGCAAAACAATTACTACCAACCAATGTCTTTGATACTAGGGGTACTCCGATCAGGGTTTTTGAAGCCGATCACAGAATCACTGATAGCGATCTTTTTAAAGCCTTATTTTTATCATGTAGAATTATTTATAGTAACACTCCAATCAGGATTTTTAGACATTTATTCAGGGCCTGAATTTCATTTTTGAAAATGGAAGGATTTCCATTTTTTATTTATTTGATGGATAGAGATGAGCCTTTTTTTAGACATTTTTCTAAAATATATGTTTATCTCACCTAAATGTTCGATCATGCAGTGCATTTTCTTACGTTATCACAAACATTCTAAATTAAATTAAACGAACAACAGAATAAGTGAACAAAAAAACAAATGAGAGAAATGAATGAATGAACAACAGAATAAACAACCCAACAAAAGACAGAAAGAACAAATGAATGAACATTATAATAAACTATCAAACTAATGTACAGTAGAATGATTAAACAACTATTAACAATAGAATGAATTCACATATGAACAAAAATGAATCAATAAACAGAATCTTTAAAACAGCACCCACAGCCACCAGCAAAGTGACAATAAAGCTGACTTTGACTTGAACTAAAGCAGTATGAAATACCGCTCCTCCAGCAGGGATTCAGCATCTTAAACACTCTTGAGACGTGCACAAATAGGCCATCTGTTGAAGAAAACACGAGGACGGACACCTGCAAACCTCACTGGACTCCCTTCCTGAAGCCTCTTGGGTTTCACATTCTTGCCCTTTTCTTTGTGTTTGGTAAGAAACAAGCTCTTTTAACTCAGCGGGGCGCCAGGCACAGATTGAACTAATGAAAAGGTTGAAGAAGCGAGAGAAAGAGATGGAGATGGAAGTGGAGGAGAGAGGCGAGATGTCTCCAGAAGAGCAGCAGATGAAAGCGGAGGCGTGCTGCTTCGGCCGATCACTGTTCCAGTCACTTATCGCCGCTGGAAATTACTGCTGACTCTAATTAGTTATTTAGACACCATGTACAGCATGCAGCCGGCAGACTTCTGAAGACTCGAGGAACTGTACAGCGCCTCAGGTTTCCGTTCGCTTGCTTTCTTCCAGACGGGATGCTTCTGTACATTTGCAATTCCCTATTGATAATCGGTTCTGCCAAGAACATCTCTCAATACTGGATCAACCGGCCGTGATTCGTAACGACCAGGATTTCCATATTATGTTAATAGCAGCCTACTATGTCATTAAATAAAGCTGTTAAGGAATTAATATGATTACAGAGGCACAGAGTCTGCTTTTAATGATGCATGGCAGGAAAACAGCTTGTATTTTTCATAATGCTTATTTTGATATCGGCGTGATGATCTGCTCTGCTGCTCTCTTTATCAGCATGCTGTCAGTCAAACACACCGCCGTGTCGCTTCACACCGTGGCTTATGTACCGGCCTACGCGTGACGAACTCTCAGAAAATTATTACTGACACGCAAAGAAAGAAAAGCCATTCTGGAGGCATCAGGCGCAGAGTTTTTTCAGATGTGATACAGAAAAATATTTACTCGAAATCAAACGCTTCCCTCCTAAAAACTCCTACAGACTGTAACGTGAGCGTTTTACTTCGGGATCCCATGATTAAATCATGTTTTTGGGACAAGGACCATTGTAATAGTGCAGTGTTCAGGAATCTAGCATAATTAGATACATACAAGTAGGATTATTAAAGTTGTCTAAAAACAGAAACTTAAAAAAAAAAAAAGTCATGTAGTTACCATTGCTTTATTTCTAATTTTAATTTAGTTTAAATTGAAGTACTGAATTAAAATGAAATTAACATTTAAAAAAAAGAATTAAGGCATATCACAAAATAAAATGACAAATAATTAAAATATTAATAAAAACTGTAATATTATCGCAATTACATCACTTAAAAGAACTGCATAAAATAGTTTGCCAATGTTATTTTAGTACTATTTATGTATTACAGTATTTATTAATATTTTAATTAGCTATTTTTTATGTAATTAAAATGTACATTTTAGATTAAGTTTTGGTACATTTGATATTTGCAATTGTAATTTATATTATAGTTTAATTTAATTTGTAATTTAATTTATAATTGTATTTTGTATTATATTTAATATAGCTTAATTTTTTCCGATGAATTTTAAGTTATTTTGTTACTTCAACGTTAACATTTTACTTTTATTGACAAGGCAACATTTCTAAATTCTTGCATTTCAGTTTGTCATCTAATATATAGATAGATATATAGATAGATATATATATATATATATATATATATTATTTAAAATGTATTTAAATTAACACAACTTTCTTTAATAGTTTTAGTTAACAATAACTGGAAAACATTAACACAGACAAGCTAAACACATTACGATACCATTATCAGTGTTTCCCACAGACGTGAACATTATTTGTGGCGGCATATATATGCAAATTAATTCTCTGCCAGCAGGAGGCACTTGTAGAGCGGGAGAGATCGAGGTTTCCAAACACAAAGCAGTGCTCCGCTCACAAACACTGCTTCATCAGACATTACATGCAAGATGAAATGAAAATCACTCAGACAGTCAGATTCCTTCAGAAATACAGTAATATTCGATTTCATGTCTATTCAACTAAAATCAAAGCCTTGTGGAAAATCAATTTGTGGCGGTCAGTTTTGATAATGTGGTGGCCCGCCACAAATAAATCAATGTGGATTATATTACTTATTTGAAATATGCTATTAAAATGTATAGAGCTTTTATAGCTCTATTTTGATTTTACAAACGCTTTTACATAAGGCAAGCAATAGGACAAACTTGTCTTAAAGGTGAAGTGTGCAACTAGTGGCAACAAATGAAATTGCATTCGGTTTGCTTGAGCCACGCAAGTGAGCCGAACACAATAACAATGAGAGAGGTGTATCATCTCTCCCGCAGATATTCAAGTCTCAGAAGAGATTCACATTAGCTGTGTCTGGGTTAACAGACATCTCATTGAGCGTGTCCACCTGTGCGTGTGGCACAGTCATCTGTCTGGCAGCTGGTGGCTCTTTTCCTTGGGCGGCTTTGCCTAATGGTCCCTTCTCGCTCTTCTGAGGGCCGTTAGACGGTCGACCACTTAACCCTGCCAGCATGTAGGGCTCAAACAGCATCTTACCAGCCCGCATTTGTGCTCTGACAATAAATGATTCATGAGATAACCGGCGGGCCAAAATAAACAGGCATTTCAGCCCTTTTCACCCCGAGACTCTCCCTTCTTTAGTCTGATCTGCAGGGTAAGGGCTCTTCAGGATCTGCTGCTCTGGACTCTTTCCCACAGCTACCAATCACCAGAGACAGCATACAATTACTTCACAGACAGGACATTTAAAGAATTAGAAACCCACAAGAAAAGCACACAAAAGTGAACGGCGGTTGAGCTTTTCTTGGAGCTTTTCTTTCCATGACTTCAGATCTGGGTGTTTTAAAAGGATTGTTCTATTTTCAAAACAGCATTTGTTTTATAATGTTGATCACCACAGATAATAAAGCCTGTTTTTCTGCTCTTTCAGGGTTACAAAAAGCACAAATGTGTTTTTGTCGAATCATGAATTATTTCTAAAAATGAGGCAATGAGAAAACTATTGCAATAAATCTGACTAAAAGATTCAGGTGGATAAAATAGGCTAAATGAATAAATGTAAATGTAATAAAATATATTTTTTACATGTTAAATTTAGACTTAAAAAAATG
The DNA here is from genome assembly GCF_963082965.1 of Carassius carassius. NCBI lineage: Eukaryota > Metazoa > Chordata > Actinopteri > Cypriniformes > Cyprinidae > Carassius > Carassius carassius. Next base: position 26,133,399 of record NC_081799.1, read on the forward strand.
TTAATTTGAAATTTGAAACTAAAATAACAGTTTTCTATGTGAATATTTTGTAAAGTAAAGAAGGAAGGAGTTTTTCAATTTTGAAATTAAATTTGCCTTCAAATATAATAAAACAACTTTATAAAGAAAATAATATAATAAATAAAATATTAAATAAAATATTAATAAAATGATACAAATTTAAATAAAATTGCTAGCTGCAGCCTTTATTCGGAAGTTTACTGCATTACCATTTACTTTCACTAAAAGTACATGATAATCATGATATTCGCTTTTATTTTATGACTATGATTAGATTAGATTTTAATTAATATGTATTTATTAATTAAAAATACATTATGTATATAGATACATAAATGTCATCTTTAATATCTGATATATATTATATTAATTTATACGGTATATACTACACATAATATATTCACAAGCTCTAATATAATATAATATAATATAACCACCACCAATGTTGCTATTAGATATTAGAATCAATCTCAGTATCACTCGATTGTAAATTAAGTTCATACCAGAGATGTATTACTCTAAAAGTGGAAAGAAACAGTGAGTTTAAAAGGATTATGTCATCCAGCCTGCTTCTTTATAAAGATGCATTATTTCGAATGATAAAGTATATTCGACACACACAGAAGATGATGGGCACATGCATGGATTTTTCTGCGCATTTTAAATATTTATGGGCAATATTAGCCATCTTTGTCACTTCGATCACAGCTGAGTCTCCTGAAGGTGCTAATGGAAGTGGAGCGGGGGCCTGCGGGGGGGGGCTGATAGAATCACATAGTACTGATGACTTCATATAGGGCCATGATAACAGCACCCTACCAGAGCTCTGCCTGCGGTCGACGCCCTTCACGCCCCGAGCTGACTTTGACATGAATGTAAAGTGACCCGCTGGTGAGGAGCGGAGGCCCACCCAAACAGCTCCTGCGAACACCATCAAGATAAAACACTGTCGGTGGAGAGGTGGTCCGAGTTTGTGCGGCTTTACAATCTGTTCATTCAGAGCCTAAAACTAACATTCGCCAAGCGTCAAACATGAGTAGAAATAATAATAAAACATCATCATCATAATTTGTTGTTGTTATTATTTTATCATTATTTCAACAGTTCAATATAGTGATATTTATTGGTGCTATAAATTTCATACATATCAATAATAACAATAATACTAAATTTATATTTTTATGATGATTATTATTATTATTTAAAATGTTGAAATATTTTACAGTTCAATATTATAGTGATATGTATTGATTTATAGATTTTTTTTACTTTTATTATTATTTTACTGTATGGTTATTATATAGAAAAAATAAAAATTATTAACTATTACTTCAATAAATGAATAAATACAACTTGCAGTTAGTCTAATTTGGTTTTTAAATTAAATAATAAAGCACGCACAGTATTTTAAGGTGAATGACTAAACCATAGATGAGTTTTTTTTAATGGAACACTCTGATTGGCTGCCTAAGCGTGTAACATGACTGTGTGTGAGTGGGGGGGGGGCACATCCCAGAGGTCCTGTGTTTCAGAGTTCACGTAATCCTGCCGGGTTTAAGTGTTACACCAAGCTCTTTCTTGCTAAAACTCTTTTTTTTCTTTGCCTATCATTCCCTTCATCTCTCTCCCCAACTTCCCCCGAACAGATTCCTCTTCATTATTCACTCTCACACGCGGTCGCTGGCCTTTCTGCGCTCCTCCCCGTCACTCTTCCCGCAGATCAAGATTCTGCACAGGTTCCAGGAGCTTCAGGCACACAGGCAGGTATTTGAAGGGGAATTCTGGGGTTGCAGGTTTCAAATAAACACACCTTTATCCCTTAATCTGCTTTAAGATAGATTCGGTTTCAATTCAGAACTATCATTCTCAACTTTCAAAAGCAGAGCCTTACAACATCACACATGCAAAACATCATCAATAATCACCAGTGACAACCTCCACTACTGACATAATTAAGATTTTTTTAATACATCTGGAATAATAGTATGTTCTTCTCACCAAGGCTGAATTTGTCTGATCACAAATACAGTAAAAATAGTGAAATATTATTATAATTTAAAGTAAGTTTTCCATGTTAATATTTTGTAAATTAATTTATTTCTGTGATGCTCCGCTGTATTTTCAGCATCATTCCTCCAGTCTTCAGTGTCACATGATCTTCAGAAATCAGAATAATATGATGATTTACTGCTCAAGAAACATTTCTGATTATTATCAATACTGAAAACATATTGGTCATAACCAGGATACACTACCATGCAAACGTCTGAGGTATGAAAGACAAAAAAAGTACATATATATAAAATAGTTTTATTCATCATGGATGCATTCAATTGATCAAAAGTGCCAGTAAAGACATTCATAATGTTACAAAAGATTTCTATTTCTAATAAATGCTGTTCTTTTGAACTTTCTATTCATCTGTGAATACAGAACAATTTTATTTAAATCACAGTTTCCACTAAAATATTGCGCAGCACAACTGTGTTCAACATTGATAATAATCAGAAATGTTTCTTGAGCAGTAAATCATCATATTATTCTGATTTCTGAAGATCATGTGACACTGAAGACTGGAGGAATGATGCTGAAAATACAGCGGAGCATCACAGAAATACATTACACTTTAACACAGATTCACACAGAGAACAGTTATTTTAAGGTGTAATAATATTGCACTATTTTTACTGTATTTTTGATTAAATAAACGCAGTGTTGGTGAGCAGGAGGACTGGTAATGTATGCGTGTCTGCACGTGCGTGCGAGTGATGCCTGCAGGGGTCCTGTCTTTCACAGACCTCTCTCACCTCTTCCATGTTTAAGTGCATTAATATTGCACCAGGCCTGGTGGCGAGGTTAAATGGCCGCCCATCTGAGAGAGAAGGGAGGGGGAATATGTCAGATGGAATATTTTCCCGACTGATTCGCTGAAAGCAGCACATTCAATCTGAGCTGCCACACGGAGGACGCCACATGAGTCATTTACAGGAAATATAATCCGTCTCGTTCCCTCCATTAGCAACACATATGTGCTGCCTCTCCATTAGCAACACAACAAATTCTCATATTTACTCCTTCATGCCATAGATGGAGAGACAGTGCTGAGACACGCTCCTCTGAAACACCTTCAAGCTTCATGTAAACATTACGGCTAATCATCACGGGAAATATCAACCTTCCACAGGATTTCATCTCCATGTTAATTATGTTGAAACAACTCCGCTGCTTTTTGACAGGAAGGAAGGAAATGATGCTAAATAATTGCACAGCACCTTCACAACATTACTGTGTAATCTTTCCTAGTGAGAATCGAAGGACGTGTTTGACATGTTTAATTTCTGTCAGGTTTGTCCGCGTACATTCTCAGGGCCAGTGAGCTTTCGTCTGCGCTGTCAGAGACGATTACCTTCGTTCATCTGCATTCCTGCACGCTCACATTTTAGTGCAACAGAAAGACTGTTAATTGTATATTGATTTAGACCAAAGAGATCCATGCAATCAAAACATGTGACAAGACTGACTTCACAGTTAACCTCCATTAACATTTAGTGCAAAAACTGTATGTGTTAACACACAGAAAGACATAAAGCTAATCTTTGTTAAATCACGACCTGCCATGCCTCGTCCACAATGTTAGAGCCATTAAGATGTGTTGCATCTTAAATTAGATCCATACCTAGTAATTACATTCATGAAAAAAAACATTTACTTGAATCCACAAAGAGAAATAGTACAGATAGGGTGGATTTTACCAGCCCTTATGAGACTGACAACAGCGAGGTCACCGGGAGATTTTGCAAACCGAACAAAACACTGAAAAATTAAAGGCATGAGCTCAAGAAAGCGGCACTCTGAGCTCAAGTGGCACGACTGCTGAGAAGATCTGTGAAGAAAGACCCGTTGGGAATCCAATGCACCACCTCACATCTTCATCAAGCACCTCACGAAACATTAAACGTCTGACTAGACAAAATGACTGAATGTAGAGAGTAGGGGTTAACGGTGGAGCGGGTGAGCATAATCCATTTACAGTGAGTTAGCAAGCGCTGGAGTGAGAGGTGAGCGGATGACATTCATTTCGGGGTCGCAGCGATGGACTTTCAGGTCCATTTGTCTGCGGTGTTAGACAGATAATTACCAGCACTGTTAGTGCGCACCACTGCTCCAGCAGAAGAACTGAAGGTGTATTAAAGCTAGGTGATTGGCTGTGTTTACAAGTGCAGGCGCTTTATGTGCTAGATAATGCTCTGATAGAGCATTTGATGGATATGAACGAGCAAGATGAGGGTTTGGAGAGAACTGGGTCAGAATGAAATCAAATGGGAATTAAAGGAATGGTGAATTAAATGGTGAAGCATCACTTTCACAAATGCTTGTAAATCTGAATTGAATTGGCCACAATATACAAGAAGTTGAACTGGAATGAGAGTAAGAGGGATTTTTGGATGTGCTTCCACCCTGATCCACAAAAGCCAATTAATTAAATAAGATTAAAGAGAAAAAAAAACAAAGGAAAAAAAATACAAATCTATATAGGAACTCCAAAGCTTTTTATAGCGTTCTAATAATTATTTTTAATTTTTTCAAAAGATTTATCAAGTCAACAAGTTTACAGTTTGTCACAATAAATCTTGCTTTTAAAATTAAAAGTTAAAAAGTTACATTAATTTCTATGAATAAATACAATAAATCAATAATGCACAAGAGTCATATCTTGTGAACCAATATGGGCTTTCACAATTGCCAATGGATGTCCATTATCATAACTCTGGACTACAAATAAGTGGATGCAAACCTTATTTGTGACCCTGAAGCACAAAACCAGTCTTAAGTGTCAATTTTTCGAAATTGACATTAACACATTATCTAAAAGCTGAATAAATCCTCTCTCCATTGATGTATGGTTTGTTTGGAGGACAATATTTGTCTGAGATACAACTATTTGAAAATCTGGAATCTGGAATAAAAAGAAATCAAAATATTGAGAAAATCATCTTTAAAGTTGTTCAAATGAAGTTCTTAGCAATGCATATTACAAATCAAAAATTACATTTTAATTAATTTACAGTAGGAAATTTACTAAATATCTTCATTGAACATGATTTTTACCTAATATCCTAATGAAAAATCTATAATTTTGACCCATACATATTTTAATTTATTTTTTTGCCTATTGCTAAAAATATATCCCAGCAACTTAAGACTGGTTTTGTGCTCCAGGGTCACATTTTTCATCCAAGCAACCACAGTTATAGGCCAATGAAAAAAATAAATTAATCAGCACTACTTATACTGGAGAAAAAACTCTGCAGTGGAAAAGCGGCAATGATGGTGAGCGAAAACAATCCAAATCAATAAATTTTCTTACATTTGATTGAATAGAGGTTGCGGAAATTTATTTTCAGTAAAAGCTTGACGGTTTATTCGCTCTGAAATGCCATACGGAAACATAGAGGTACGTGGAATAAAGGTTGATTAAAGTTGTTCTGTCTAGTCGCATTCTCTATTACATTTCCCTCTGATTCAAAAGGCAATTCACGCCTCTCACCGCATTGCATTTACATTCTCACATCATCACTGGCTCGACAAGTGCCGCACACACAGAATAGATGGTCATAGTAGCAATAAGCAATGAAGGGGTGGAAAACATGAAAAATAATATCACATGCGATAATGCAATTACTGAGAATAATGGAGACTAGAGGCTGTGGGAACACCCATACTTCCGGGTTTCTCCACCAACCAACAGGTTTTTCATGCATTTGAGAGCCACACAGAGTGAAACCCAACATTTCCCCAACAATCACACCAGAGAAAGAGCTTCTGATTATTGTGATGTGAGAAATGCCTGTTTACGTGTTGTGAAATGAGTCTCTTTCATACCTGCTTCCATTAGCTGTTGTTTGCACTGCAATCAGCTCAGCTTTTGCCGATTCATTTCATCTATGCAAGATGCCAGATTTGACATTTTATTCAAAAAGAATGGACAGCAATAAAAACTAAACGGAGGTTTATGCTAAAGTCTACTTCTCAGATGTTACTTCTGATTTTAAAAAAAACAAGCAACCTCACAGGAGCCACAAAGTGTTTCAAAAGAGATCAACAATGTCTCAAATTGCCATTTGCAAAGATTCTGAAATCAAAAGTCTCAATATGAACTCAAACTTTCTTCAGAACAAGATCAAACGATCAGAGCCGCTCTACATTTCATTTCACAGCTCTTTACTCTTACTACTGTAGGTGACAACTACTGACTCAAGTGTGTCTATTTTTATTTCTCCAAGAGAAAGTTGAATACTTCAAAGAAACGTTATGAAGAACACCATTAAGCTAAGAAAGAACCATCTCTGAGGAACGAAATGCTCCTCTGTTGTCTCTGATAACAGGAAGGAAGTATTTCAGGAACTAATAATGACATGAAAGAACTGATGAAGAGAGACAGCATTGTCTCTTCAATTTCCACCTCAGTGCTAATAAAGAATGCAATTACAACCCAAAATATGCATGAGGAGGCTAGATCATATTTGCATTTATTTGTTTATTGGTAATGAATGACTACATGGATAATTCACTTCCATATAAATTTGGATTCACCTGGGAATCTCAAGTTTACCCTCAAGCTGTCTCCATCTCGCAAAACAGCATACGCCTGCAGCTCCGCTTCTTTGGACTTGGCACTCAGAAGAGGAGATAAACTCGGAAAAGAAACACACACAATGGTAGAGCGGGCACTGCTGACAGGAAATGCCTTCAAACACCAGGCCTTAAGTAAAAAACAAACCAAAGACTAATAAAAAGCGTGAAGGAACGTAGAGAAAGGGCAGCCTGCCCTCTATTGTTCTGTGAGAAGAGTCTTTGAAGGACCCTTTCATGTGACCCTGGGGCCTCCGCTCGATCCCGCTCCTTCCTCCAGCAGCTGTGGTGCAGGCGGGCCCCAGGGCAACAGAATCCACCGCACCGCTGCTCAACAGCAGGGAGGCCTGAGCTGATTTTCTCATGCCAACTGTTGGCTGTGGGTTAATACTGTGAGTGAAGAGTCTTCCCCCGCTGAGCAAATGAAAGCCTGTGTATGCTGTAGGCTGGATGTTTCTCTGCCACACCGCAGGGGGCGTTCCGCCATTCAGACCAGGCCTAGGGCAAGTCATCCGTCTTTAGGGTAACAGGGATCTCGCTCTCCCCTTCTCTTCCTGAGTGGCTGGTTTTCCGTCTGGAATGCACCTCCATGAAGGGCGGGTTGAAAGCATTCTTATCACTCCCCCATCATCAGGGTTTATTTAATAGCTATCACAATAAAGTCAAATAACAGGCCCGAGGAAGGGGCCTCTCTAGACCCGCCTCAGTGTGATGAATTGAGCCCATCAGGCAGGCCAGCTGCCCCGGAGGTTAGCAGGCTGCCCCTACCAGGTCTCAGGCCAGATCTGGAAGAAGAAAACAGGACGAGAGAGGCACATTTGTGATGGCATGCCAAAGCGCACACTGGGCCGATAGAGTTCAGCCAATATTTTCACAGGGGCGATCCAGAGCTGGAGCCAGCGCCATTGCCAGCGACATGCAGTGCAATATGGACACACTTGTGCCCGTGTTCATCCCCATTCATGATTCAAGAGACTGGCTGTGGCAGCATAACGACAGCTGCTGAAATACAGCACTAGTAATGGAGCCTTAGCATTATCTATTTGGTAGCAGAGCAGACTGGAGTCTGAAGCGGCTGAGAGCTCATTCCTCATCCTTATCTGTGCTCCTTAAAAAGATGTAGGTGCCATAATCACGGTGGTCTCCCGCTGCTGATGTCTGCTGGCCGGCGCATAACGACTATGGAAATGAGCAATAACCGGTGAAAAATGGCTTAGGTGGATTTCTGAAAAAGACCCTTTGATTTGCCTATGATTTGTGAGAGCGTGCAAGCGTGATTCATTAAAAAGGAAATCAAGAGTGAACCTCACAAATAAGCCTGTGCCCGAAAGCTGACCTTGATGCGGTTAACTTTCCCCCGCTGTGACCGGGAACAGGACATATGCAATCCTCACCTCTGCCAGCTCACCTACGGGCCAACAATGCACCTGCCCTCGCATTCACACCTGCAATGATTATACCACGGCTGGAGGTGTGAGATATCGAGAGCACAGAGAGGAAGAAAGGCAGAAAGAGATAGCAAGAGAAAAAAAACGGATGACTTGAGGTCTCTCAAGTAAGCACTTTCCCCTCATACCCACTTTTCTTACCTCTATGCTCTTTTTCTCTCCCGTCTTATTCTCTGTCTCCCTTTTAAAGATGATGAATGGCACGGCAGTGAGAGGCTATTAATCAGAGCGCTGTTGGTGAAGAGGTTCTGATAGGGCTTAACATCGCCCCAGTGTCGAGGTGGAATATATGGTACGGCACATGAGCCTTTTACAATAAGGGTGCCACAGAAAACCAAATCCTGTCTACATAAGCACACTAGGCATTTATCTGCAGATATAGCCGTAGCAAACGGGTCAACCTATGGTCCCTCATGGACTAGAACCAGGAAGAATTTGCTGACTTCGTGCATTTTTTGTGCTGATTCTGAAAGGGGAAAATCAGTTTTAAAAATGTGTTAAATTGGTATACAAAAGCATTATCCAATTACATTTAATGAAGCATGATTTCTAAGGAGTTCTGTGGAAGCAAATGATATATCTTTTCTCTAGCCACCAGAAAATGACCAGAAATGAATAAATTTGTCTTATTAGCATGGGGCTTTCATTTCCATATAATTAGCATATGCTGGCTACATTTATCTGGGGAGGGAAAACTTCTGCAAACTTTGACTAAATGAAAAAGGATGCACCACAGCAAACATTTGCTAGAGATGAAAAAAGCAATGCAAAAAAAACGGTTCCTGGAGCAGAAGAGAGAAGCCAGCTGGGATCACAGACGTTGAATATTTCCCTTACTGGTCAGTTAATTTGGAGTTGATCAAAGCTGCCCTGCCCCGGATGCACCGGCGGGTAAACAGGTCGGGTTATCAAAGCAGACCTCCTTATTCACAGGGACTTGAATATAAGACCACCACCGCAGGGGCAGAGGCCGAGGCAGCCGCTGGAGAGGGTTCAAACCTGACAAAGCTCCGTTGATCAGAGAAGAGCTGGTGAAGACGTGCCACGCAAGACAGAAAGCAGAACCACACGGCACTGGAAAAGTATCTGCCAAAGACATGAGCGAATTTTTGTGGTAAGAATTCAAGAAACAGGAAATTCCCAGCATCCTCTCGCTGCCATATGGGGTTTGGGTGGCCTTGAACGCTCCGTGTGAATAGCTGCACTGTTGCTCGGAGTATTCAATGGGCTGTAGATGGCACGGAAGAACAATGGAATGAATCAAGCAAGGACGTCCGTATGGTCAAGTGAGGCCCATCTGAGAAAAAGCATAGCAGGTAGATGTATGATTTAACACGGAGGAATAACTCAACAGACAACAGTAGGGCCCTAAGATTTCTGTGATGCAGAAAACACAGACGGAATCGTGGAATCCAGTCATAAAAACTGAATTTACTGTATAATGCGAAATGTCATGGAATTTGGATGACTAAATCAAAAGTCTGTAACACTTGAATCAAATGGCGATATGGACTAATTATCTGTAAATAACTAAACTAATTTCCCCTTTGTTTGCCAAAAAATATAAAGTTTGTTTAATTGACATGATTTAATTTAACATGAATTAAAATAAATTAAACGTATGTATTATGCCTTCATTTGATAACTAGAACAATTTAAATATGAAAAAAAAAATGTTATAAGGCTACTGTCAAAATGTACATAAGTTGTTTTCATGCATTCAAATAATTAGACATGATAAAACAGAATATGGTAACAATAAAATATAAGGGGAGAAAAAATAAAACATTTCATAGAGCCCAAAATCTAATTTTTGTTACATTTTTAATAAATTGATGTTAATGTGTATAATTTTCATTATTTAAATTATTTAAATCAAATTTATTTTAATCCGTAAAAAGGAGTTCAGAAAAATGTAAATGAAAAAAACAGAATCCAGAAAAATTAAAGCAGAAAAAAAAATGAATTTAGGAAAAATAAAACCCATTTCACATAGGGCCCTACAACGGTGGATCGCTGACACTGGCTCAGTTGTGAATGACTGATAGGGAGGTGTGGTGAGAAACCAAAGCCAGGTGACAGTGGGTTCCACAGATTTCATTTCCTCTCGTTCTGTTCAATCATTTAGTGGCGCGCGTTCCAAAAGGTGAGCGAGCGTCTCGGGTTTCACATGCAGATGAAGCTGAGGTTCAGCCAGAGGGGAGTAAGTTGGATTGGGGACTGAATGGAGGTTAACCGCTCACCGTTTTAAATCAGTCACTCTCTTTTTTTCCGGGTCCCCGCTCGGGTTTCTGGTGTCGCAGAAAAGAGGGGCAAAATGTCTAAAATTACAAACTCCCCTCTGTTCATCACAGTTTGATGTTCTATTAAAAGTGCAGCTATTTCAAAAGGGAAGTTCCCAGAACTTCTCAAAGAGGGAGGTGAAAAGCTCTCCAAAGGTGTAATCAGAGGCAGAAATGAGAGCGTTTAAGTCGTACTCGCTGTTGTATTTTTCCTTTTGACTTTTAGCAGCTTAGCAGCCTCAAAGCACCACGCTCTTCTTTTGTTGCTTCAAGAGCCCTTTTCTCAAAGCTGTTTAACTGCCAAGCGTAGCGTTGTGCAAATATCAGCAATAGGAAAACCACAAACTCAAAGTGTTGTGCACATATCAGCTTCGATTAACTTCAGCAATACATGTCTAACTCCCAGCGATTATGCTCTGCGTCAAAGGCATAAGAGTCACCACCCGCCCTTGACCCATCTAGCATGCACACAACTCCGAGACATCCCATCCGCTGCATCCCTGAAGCCAGTCTCTGCACCAAGAGTTCCTGATTGGACATTTTATCCCCAGAGCAATCACACCCAGCCAGCGTTCTCAAACGTCCTTCTCCACAGGAAATCAGCTCCTCAACTTCCTTTACTTTAGGATTCACTCATATCCAACAAAAGCAAAGACAGCGGAATTAGAAAGCTGTCGACTACGATCCATCAACGAAAGGTTGCGGTGCTGCTGTCAAAGTCATTTTGGGTTTAAAAGTAAAGACAGAGAGAGCCTTAGGCTAATCAGTACAAACTAATCAAATTAAAACACAACAGTGTGCAATCTATAAACACAGTGGTTCTTCCAGTGTATTCGGTCCGTGAGATTCAGATGGTCTTTGCGGTTCATTCTCAAAAAGAAAGACAGATTGACTCTGTGTGAACTGGCCATCAAAGCCACCCCATTGTGACTGAAAATGAAATTCCCAGTTAAGCCTTTAATACGTGTCAAAACACATTAACTTGGCCTTAGCTCATGCAACATCTTGTACTTTAAAAATTCAATGCAAAGTCCAACATTTACAATACAGTTAGCGTCCGCTCTCATGGGTTCAGACGTCTAACCGCGGTCCAAACTAATGATGTCATCCCGAAGATTACGGCCAGAAACACGCACAGCACATTAAAATCACACAGGCAATGGAGTTTAACAGTGTCAGACAGAGTAAACGTTACAGAGCTCTCGCCTGCGCATCGAGAGCAAATAGGTAAATGGTTGGTGCTAATTACAGCTGACAGATCACTGGAGTGTGTTTCAGAGAAGACCAAAGGGTCAAGATGAGGTACAGGCGCACGAATTGATGAAAACACACTCGCGCACACACACACTATTCACAGAAACACATTGATAATGCTTATTCTGTGGTCTGTGGACATGCATGGCAGAGTTTAAATAACTTTAATGAACCTTATCTGGTCCGAATTGGAAAAAGAAGCGCACACAGGGCAGCATTTATCAGGGAGACTAACCCAAGACAGATATTTAAGACTGACTCTCTAGCCATGTTTCGAGGAGCCTCTCTTTCCACTTCCAGGTAACCTCTAAGGCAGCATCAAAAATGCAAAGAAAAAATGACTGGACCCATGCACACGGATGGTAACTGTGCTGTGAATGTTGGAATTTGTACTAAATTTTACACAAATTACTGATTTGGAATGCTATACACTGGCAGTGCAACCAAAAATCAGACAGGGGACTGGACTCACAATTGATTTTAGAATATCCACTTTTAATTAGACTGTTCTTTTATTCTTTTTTCACGGTGCTCTGCATTTTGTGATTGCTGACTAAGAGTTTGAGAAAAGAACATAACTTAAAAGGCATCACAATTAACATGCCAAGCTTTTAAACATAGCCAGCATGATACCTTAAAATGCTGTCTGAGTAGAGAGCTCGCTCGGTTTTGGAACAGAGCAAGCGGGTCTGCTGTGCTTTTCATAGGACAGCAGGGGTTCGGTCTCAGTCCTGTTGTTTTTTAAGAGAGCACTCTGGAGCGTCACACCATTTGTCTCCCAGTTGCTTCCAGGAAACAGCTTATAAATACACTGCAAGTCTTCCCACAATTATTTTATGACATAGTGAGTTTCACGAGACAACTGACAGACTCTAGACGCACCAAGTTGTTCCCTCTTTTCTTCTTTGTCTCTCTTGGTTTGTTTCCGTGACGTTTCACCCACAAGAGTTTTTCAGAAAGATTCAAGAGGCTTAACATCAGCACACTGGGAAAGAGTCGCTTCTTTGTGCTGCTGTGTCAAGTGTCTTTCTCTGTTGTAATTTTTAAAGGGCAAAAGATAAGGAAAGTTCACTGGAACGGTCTCTCTCTTTCCCTCTCTCTGCTAGCGATCCTCTCCGTGTCCCTCTGGGCCCATTTGAACAAGCAGCGGTGGAAAGCAGCCTAAAAAAATACGCGGTGGAAAAGGTTTTCAGCAAGTTAATTACAACAGGGTGAGGGCTGTGAAAGGCCACATTGTTTGTGTCAGGGCCAGTCAGCATCAAAGAACTGATTCAGATGCGTTCGGTGCACCTCAAACCCCGCTGGGCTGGACGTCGTACCACGTTAAACACCGCCCTTAAAGACGCCCTCATGGCTATTTGCTGTTTTTCTTCAAAGTGATGAAACAATATTTGGAGTAGCAGAATAAACACGATGAGAGGTAATGGGCCAGAGGGGAAGGAGGTCGTCATGCAGCTTGGTTCGGTCAGCGGTGCTTTTGTTTGCTGTGTTTACATAGTCACTGACCTTCAGGGAGGTTATCTTTGGGTGGACATTTAGCCTCCTTCGCTTCTACAGTGGCACAAACACAGCACTCAAAAGGAGCCGGATGATCAGGAAATGACATCAGGAGCATCCTAAGCTAGAGCTGGCAAACAGTCGCTCATCTGTGGTTGCACATAGTATGCGATCTTCCCCGGAGTGGACTGTGGGCTGCGCATATGAAATGGAAACCAGACTAATGATACAAACAACAAAAACAAGAGCAGGAAAGAAGCTGAACGTCATTAAAAGATGCGTGCGTGTCTATGCTGGGAAAGGGACTGTTTATGCTCTTGTTTCGTTCTAAGGGCAGCAGTTACGTCCGTGGAGCACCAGAAACTATGTGAAAACACAGTTGTTCTTGTTTTTCCTCTCAACGTGGCACATTTACCGGCACACCGTACCTCATACTGTGAAAAGCAATTTGTGCATGGAGGGGGTCGTACCTGAGGCCCAATCATGCTATCAGAGATAATAGCAGCCACTGCGGAGAACTTTGAGTTCTTGGGCAAATTGCTCTACAGTGATTCCCTTTCATTTATCTTGCCTATGATGACCCATTTCCTGTTAAAACAGGAAGTTAAGGTGGGACATAAGCAATAGCTAGTGCTTTTCAGGTAGAATCAGTGGAGATGTTGTTCTAATTCTAAAGACAAAAATCACAAACAAGGCACAAACTCAAGTCATAGACGTTTTGCCCCATTTTCCGGGAACAGAAAGAGTGTAAATTGGTAATACTACTTAAACCCCTTGAACACGAACCCCAACATGCATTCTACTGACTACCCAAGTAAACAAGTAACATATTGAAAATTCTATACCAAGTATAGTTCAAATTTATTATCATATTTACTGTCATATAACACATGTGCAGATTACACATTTCTTAATTTTAAACCTGAAATTAGTTTTCAATGTCACTACTGATGAGGATGGTAGGATCTTTAAGTAATACCAGTCTTTAAATGTACCTGAAGTGGCCTAAACTTGCAGTAGTTCCATTTTAGCATAATAAAATATACTTCAGTAAATCTTTAGTTAGACTTCAGCACAACCTTCGCACAATTAAAGTGCATCAAGCACGAAATTATTTTTTCCAATTTAGCAGACTTTAAGTATACTAGTCTAGTTTACTAAAAGTACAACTGCAAGGTATTTTTATTAAGTACATAACATTTACAATACATTTTAGTATATTTATCTTACACTAGGGTACAATTAACTTTGCAAGTACGTGTCAACTTATTCTGTTTGGGGTTAGGGTTACTCTAACTGCTTGCAAAGGGGTGGAACATTTCTGAAAACCTTCCAGAAATTTCTGAGACTTTGACATTTTCCACTGCTCTGCATCCTAGTTCTATTAACCCTAACCTAATAGTCTACTAATTAGTGGTCGACCGATATGTGTTTTTTTGAAAGCCGATCCCGATATCTTGGAAAGTAGGGTGGCTGATAGCCAATATAAAGTCAATATGATTTTTTACAATTATTATTAAAGAAATTTTAAATTGTTTGACAATGAATTAAAAAATAAATGTGTAAAATAAACACACTTATACTTTAGATGACAAGGTACTTTTCACAAATAAATAAATATTTAATAAAAAATATCATAAAAAGGAAGCAAACACTGTAACCAACGGGCCACTCAGTATTCTGGGAAGTTTGTGTGCATTGGGAATAAAAATTTTCCAAATAAAGCCTGGGTAACGCTCATTTTACATACAACACACAGAGAAAATCACATGAATATCACAGTGGGCAAATGCATAAAGAACAGTATAATTTGAAATCACGAGTTTAAAGACTGAAGCATTCAATTCACACGGACAGACCGTCACACAGAGAACACGTGATCATACTGGATACACACTTCACAAGATCTCACAGCTGGATTCCACTAAGTTTGGAAGGTTTGTGAAATTCAATATTCATTAGTCATTAAAAGATTTGTTTAAATTATATAAATGCGTATTTGCTTAATGCTGCCGGCAAACGAGAAAGTATTAAAATGTTTGCTTTTCTATTAAATTATTATATTCTATTCTAATAAGCCTAATATAAAAGCAATCGTTATAATACTTTCTGTATACATTAATTCCTTTGTTTAACCATTCCATCTGATTATTAGACAGACTTCTATCCGTACTAGTAGGGCTGGGCGATATATCGAATATTAGCGATACTATCAGAATAATTTTGACGACGATGTACAATTTGAATATATCGGGAATATCGAATATTTCAAATTCAAGCATACTTTCCCAAAAGAACGCGCCGAATGTCCAAAAAAGGAACCTGTAACTGCTGACTGCTCTACGCATCTCTACTACGAGAGCTGTAATGATAGCGGTTGCCAGATAACAAGAGTTTAAATCTCCCAATCAGAGCTCCAGTGTTACAAGGATACATTTTCTGCCTGATGTTTGCTTATTTTAAGCAATCTGGCAACCATGCGCACGTGCTCACTCCTCATTGCGGAAGAGCCGCCGACGATAATCTGAAAACACTAACAAGCTGGAATTGAGCGATCTAATGAAAGCGTCGTTCAGACGGTCTGTGTTCTGTCGTGTGATCGCAAAATAAATGCACTTACTCGACCGCTGATGTTTGAATAGAGAAACATAGGCTATGGCCATTTGGAATTACTATTGGGGAATTTCACTGATATGTTTACCAGTTTCCATAATATAGACAGAGAAAATGCAAAAGTCTTTGGTATTCATTTATATATAAGAAATAGCTATGTGCTTCAGCAACTAGCTCCCCATCTAAGAGGGTTTTTAGTGTCAGTAAGAACATAGTTTCATGCCACAGAGCTTCTCTTAAAACCACAGACAGTTGACAGACTTGTGTTCTTAGCTTAAAAACTTGTTAAAAAATTAAAATAAAATACTTATCCCAGTTGCATAGTTTAAATTGTGAATTGCATGCACTAAAAAGTTGACAGAATGCACTTTCTGTAACTGTTACTTAATTTGCACTGCTTCAGTTACATATAGGCCTACATGTATTCATTAATAAAAAGCAGTAAGTGATCTCTTGGTCTAGATTTTTTAACTGCTTAAATTAGCTGTTTAATCTAAATGTTTTTTTTTTTTTATGGGCAAAAGAAAATAATGTTTTATTTTTTATTATTTAAATGCAAACATATCGAGATATATATCGAATATCGTAAAAAATTTGACAATATCGAGATATCAATTTTTTTTGTATATCGCCCAGCCCTACGTACTAGACAGATCTGTTAATGACGACGACGACCAAGAGAGAGTGTGTGAGCACTGTGTGCACTTAGCACTGCCACTCTCAGCTCCATCAAAATAAAAGTCCCGCCCAAACACATAAAAAAAAAAACATTTGAAAAATGGCAAATATCGGCCGATATATCGGCCCTGGTGATATATCGCTTGACAACTACTACTAATACTTTACTAGTTGCAAAGTTACTCGGACTCAGCAGAATGTTTAAAGTGGAGCATTAAAATAAAGTGTAACTTTATACACTAGCATATAGATGTCAGCCTTAAAGCTACAGACCCAGGTTAAATTGTGTTTTTAAAGATGGTCTGTAAAATAAACTCTTGCAATATTACAAAACAACCCCCCTACACGCCTCGGTCAAAAAACATAAGAGCAGTGGGTCACGACTGAACAGATGTCTGGAATAAGATATGACAGCGGGCTACAAGAACAAAAAGCATTTCATGTTCTGCATCAAACGCGCTGCCCGGCATGGTCTTTAGATGGCACAATCAAAGGACAAATAATTAAACTCGCCGTCGCCCCACTGTGAGCAGGCCCGGGGTATATTTGGGGATGTAATTACAGGACTGGAGACTGGGTTAGATCACGCCAGAGGAGTTTTCCTCTCTGGTACTCACCTGCATCACATTAGAGGAGATGAGAGAGCACAGGACAGGGAAATTAAACTGTTTACCCAAGAGTCACTCATCAGTAAATCAATGCTAGAGAGGGCGGCCCATGGGTTCGTACAGGATGTCCTGACTGTATGGCTACAGGACCCTGCTGTGTGTGACCTGAGGTGGGAGTTTTTTTAAGTAGGAAAAGTATACATACATGCTTTTATCTTGTGAAAATAGACCACAGCCATGACTGCCTACTGTTTCAGTGGCCTGGATTTTATAAGTATATTCATTTTCCCCATGTACATTTGGGGGGGTGGCAGTTTTATTGAGCAGACGATTGTGACAATGTATGCATAGCATACGACAACTAACATTTTAAGTTTTAAATAACCAAAATATGTTAATTACTCGTGGGCATTTCTAAATACTAATTAATAATGCATTCTTGAATCAAACCAATAACCTACAAAATACATTACAACTTCTGATTCAAATAAATAAAGTTTGCAAGTAAATAAACAGTTAATAAATTAACTAGTCATTCCCTGAAGAGGGTTTGAAAAGCTGAAGATTTGATTAAAAGTATAAAATAAAAAAGTATAATAAAATAAATGTAATATAATAAACAATAAATACCAAAAAGTAAATAAAAATAAATAAATACATTTCTTATTAAATGGGTGAAATATTTAGTTAATTTGCAAATTTTATGACTATTAACAAACATTAGAGAACCGTTAACATGCAAATGTGTTGTTAAATTATTTAAATATTGACAAAATCTCAAACGGGTTTGGCTGAAAATGTTTGGGAATCCCTGTCCTAAAATATAGTGAATTATATCTAATGTAATCACTTTTTTCAGAACTACTATCTGAACGAGCAAACACCACTGCTGTCTTTTGTACGCAAACGTCTCATGCTAGCTAAAATTAGGCAAACAGAGAGTTAAACTTTACAACAGGCAAAAGCTTGCAGGACTGTAGCCACAAGCCTGCATGAATCTTGTTCGCACTCCAACAGCAACTTCTCAGAGATCATTTTAAAGCTGAAATCACTTTGACGTAGACCTTTTGAGCCAACATGCTAATTTGTTGGGCGGAATCTGGAGAGCTTTAATAAATAGAGCACTCTCATCTTACACCAAAAGCATAAATGTTTTTATGCTTTGGGGGAAGTCGTGGCCTAGTGGTTAGAGAGTTTGACTCCTAGCCCTATGGTTGTGGGTTCGAATCTCGGGCCGGTAATACCACGACTGAGGTGCCCTTGAGCAAGGCATCAAACCCCGAACTGCTCCCCGGGCGCCGCAGCATAAATGGCTGCCCACTGCTCCGGGTGTGTGTTCACAGTGTGTGTGTGTGTGTGTGTTCACTGCTGTGTGTGTGTGCACTGGGTTAAATGCAGAGCACGAATTCTGAGTATGGGTCACCATACTTGGCTGAATGTCACGTCACTTAAATTAGCCAACATAGTTAATGAATAAACACACAGCGAGGGCAGCTGACACATAAAACGTTTTCAAATCAACATCAAGTTTGAATTTATTAAATGAACGTACAGTACAAGATAAAGTTCCTCCAGCCTGCTCATGACAAGCCAGCTTTAACGCTGCCGTTAATGTGCTTAATTAGCTATCCAAGTAACCCACTCCAAGATCCCGGGAAACGGAGGCGGCTCAGGAAGGGGCTTTGAATAGGATTACAGAAGACTAACATCACTCAGATGCTCTGGTGAAAACAAACATGGCTTTGAAGGTGACGGCGGCCGAACAGGGTCCTGGACTCAGCCAGCACACCTGACAGAGAGGGACACGGACACCGACAGAATAAACAGCAGGATTAATGTCGTCCCGAGCGGATCTCTCCCACGGATGCTCCCCTTTTCTCCCGCTGAGGGATTATCTGTCAGAGCCTGGCTGAATCACCGCTCTAGACACCCTCGGCTGTCTCTGGTCGTTGGCACGGCTCTCAGTCACAGTGCTTACTGCTCCTCTAGGCCAGATCGGTTTATCATTAACCCACCTCACCAGTGAGTAATGCGAAGTAGACAAGGACAATGACAAAACGACCTTCTGTCTGAGCGCTAGATGCCCGACCACCTCTACGCTGCATTTCTGATGACCCCCCATCCCTGACAGATCTGCCCCCGGGGAGCGTCCCAGACACGGATACCCCTGTCCATCGTAATTGATCACGGGACGTCAGCTGGCAGGTAGGGCTGCGAAGAAAGATGCTGGGGAGATAATGATTTAAGTGACTTTGTAGAGGTCAGAGGTTCGAGACTGACGTCGCAGGGGACTCTTGTTTGCTTTACTTTGTCAGTGCCGAAACGCCACGCTTTTGTTCTCTGCGTATCGACAAAGAACTTCTGCTGCAGCACTACTTCGCTTCAGCCCATCATCATAAATCAGCCTGTTAAAAGTTATAAAATTTTAAAGAGCTGCTCTCTGGATTCACTCAGGGGTCTCCATTAAAGAGACTGGAACAGATGACGGCCAACACGGCAACAAAGCGAGCCACACGTCGCTTTCAGTATTACCTAGCCACTCAAAATACACTTTCTTATTAAACCTTCCTGCTATTGTGATTGATTCATCAATGTGTGTTGTTCTAAAGAGAAAAATGTGCCTTCATAACCTTTTATTGAAATATAACAATTCAATCCACCTCTGAGACAAGGTCCTATTGGTCAGCAAATCCTTGTTTTAGGGCTTATAGAGAGGCTTGACACCATACAATCAATTCCTGATGGATAAAATCAACATCTGAATATCATATTTCACTCATAAGCACATCAAATCATATTACAGGAATAAAATGGGTGTGAATACCATTTCAAGGTGGCTAAACATAGCCTTAGAGTTCCTGTAAGTGCGTTTATATTACTTTTACTGTGATTATATAAAGTACAACTAATATATCATTTGAAAGCTTAAATAAAAATTCAAGAGATGAAAATATTGGTAGAAATCAACCTCATTTACATAGTATGAACTAAGATAAAGATAAACTGCATAAAGCTTTATGCACACTCCATTACAGTAACAAAACAAGTTTAAATGGTTTTAAGGTGATTTCAACATTTTAATGGGCAGCTTTACAAGTGCAGGGTTATTATAGTTAACTAAAACCTTTTTGTTACTTGAAATAAAATCTTAACTAAAACAATAAAATACATATTGTATACATTATACAAGTGTTATCATTATAAAACTGAAATATTTGTAAAAAAAATTTTAATAATAAATACTGAGAAAAAAAACAACAAAATTACAAAAAATTTAATGAAAACAGAAAATATAAAAATAAAAACTTCTAACTATTAACAAAAACTATAACAGTATCTCAGTGATACTAAAATAACACTGATATGAGACCTGAAAGTCCATGTGAGTGTATTATTCTTACTGGGATATAATCACAAATCAACGAAAAATACATTATTTGAAAGCTTTAAGATTCAAGAGATGAAAAAATTAATTAAATTTCCATAAGATTAAAATGCATGACACTAAGAACAAAACCCAGGGATTGTTACTGCAGTTTTTGGAGGCGTCCCTAAACTAGCAACCATCTTGGCAAGCTCTGAGAACACGTAACCGGATCTTTGCCACGACGC
The DNA here is from genome assembly GCF_963082965.1 of Carassius carassius. Classification (NCBI taxonomy): domain Eukaryota; kingdom Metazoa; phylum Chordata; class Actinopteri; order Cypriniformes; family Cyprinidae; genus Carassius; species Carassius carassius. The sequence goes on from NC_081799.1 coordinate 26,154,045, forward strand.
TGTTTCTCACAGAGAATCTCTCATCTGTCGGTCGAATGCATAGTGAGCATCATGTAAAATGAGACGCAACGATCCAGTGATTATATCCCTCCATCCCCCGCTCGGCGCTGTACGTACACATTAACCCCATTAAACACATTCCTCCGTCTACATGCCCAAAACCACCAAAAACACAGAGAAAACATGACAAATCTCAGCGTGTGACAAATGCAAGGCAGGCTGGACTTTTTTGTATGTTGAAATACTTGCTCAGAGTAAATGCTTGATACTTGTTTTGATGCATTGCTTTTGTAAGTGGCCTTGGATAAAAGCATCTGCTACATGCATGCTGTAAATAAATCTTTGTACTGTCAAAAAATGATTATTTGAAGCTGTAATTAAAAGTTACTGGAGTATGTTTTATGTTTGCAGTATTGTGATTCATTCAGTACATGTACGAAAAAAATGTGTCTTCATATTCTTTTATTGAGATATAACAACTTGCTCGGCTTTGTGAAAAGGTCCTAATTGTCTGACATCACCAAATCGTCATGTTAGGACTTTTTACACCATACAAATTGTTCCTGATGGATAAAATCAACATTTTTGTGGAATATCTCATTTCACTCAGGAATCACATCACGTTACAGGAAAATGGGCTGTGAACATTTCACATCAGCCTTAAAACACTAAAGATTCAAGGGCTGAAAATACATTGCAATAAACTTTCTATTATATAAACCAAGATATACAACAAATTTAGTACTTCATGATGATTTGAATCTTTTAAAGAGAAAATACAGGGTATTTGACAGGGATATAAATTAACTCAAATTAAATGTTAACTAAAATTATGTAACTTTTTTATCGTTATTTATTAAAAGCATTTTATTCCAAGTATAGTTGCCAATTAAACCTTTTTCATTTTCGCAAGTAATACAAGTAAAATTGAGATAAAAACAGACATATTTAAAAAACAAATAAATAATAAAAATGACAAGCACAACAAAATTAAAACATTAACAAATGTTTTAAAAAGCAATTAAAACTATAGTTTCTCAGTGACACACACACACACACACACAAAAAGATTAAATTGCTTTATTTTTACTGTGATATAAAAATTACTCTTTACAAGCAATACATTTGAAAGCTTCAAAAAATAAATCAACAATTTTGTTCCTTGTTGAACATTTTATTTCACTCAAACACTTTACAGGAATTAAATGGGTTGTGAATGGCAATTCATGACGGCTAAATACTATTTCAGTTTGAATGTCAAATTCATTTGAGTACGTTACTTGCCGTTTCCTTGTAATTATTTGAAATTCATCAGCAATTTCTGAGTGAAAACTAGGGATGGGCGTTTTCCACAAATATCACATTCGAATATTTGAGCTCACAAAAAACCAATATTCGAATATTCGTTTATTTAAATTAAGTTTAATGAGTCAGACGTTATTTTTCAGCAACATTTGTTTTCGTCATTTTGAACAAGCTTACAATAAGCTTGAACATTACACATCGTGTTTTGTAGCTGAAAACCTTTAACAATGCGTGCAAAAAACAAATGTACAGATTAAAAGCAAAAAAAAAAGTGGACAAAGAAAAAACGTAAAGCAGCCTGCAGCAATTAGGCTATTGTACAGAATGTAGCTTACACTTAACTTTTAAACTGTCAGCAAATCTTTTTTGCTTTTTTTCTATTGTTTCAAATGTTCTTGTTAAGAAATACGGGCATGTAAACATGATCGGGGGAAAGTCGGCTCTGACAGCACAGACGGTGGCGGGACTCACAAATAACGGTGTGCTAAGCGAATCAGTTTTGTGAAGCGCTTCGTGTTTTCGTTTCACCACTGAATGGGATCCTCATCTGGTGGAATACATGGCTCCAGCAAGAACTGTTCCCACTCGTCTCGGCTGGACTCTCTGTAATCATCGCTGAAGAACTGGCTCAGCCTTCTCCGACAAGTGGGCATTGCATCTTCATCGTGGCGACTGCATCCGCACCACTCGCATCAAGGAAAATGTTCTCATAATGTTCAAAAAAGTTTTTTCATCTGTTTTCATCGAGAAACCTGAGATGTTTGTGCCGAGGGTCTAGGGCAGACGCGAGAAGAGTTTAGCAGTGTTTATTCGTTGCTTGAGAGATGCTGCAACAATGTTCTTGAATCACTCTCTGTGATTCTCCATGGCATATTTGAAGTACTGTAGAAGACCGCAGTTCTTTTAGGGGGCGTTCACATATCGCGTCTTTTGCATGCTCAAGTTCGTTATTTCCAATGTAGACGCGCGGTATGCGCGCTCATAATGGAAGCGACGCGGTCGCGATGCGCACGCGGTGCGACGCGGTCCCGTTTTTTCCAGGCGCGTCCGCACAGCATCCAGTTAAAAACATCTCAACTTTCAGAATGCCACAAGCGCACCGCAGGTCATGTGACAAGAACTAAACATTCAGCTTCATCCTTTCCTGTAACAACGTTGAAAGCTCAGCCAAGATGAAGGAACAGCATAGCTGTTTCATAGCTGTATATGGATTGCCATTTTGAAATAAATTTATTAGCAGAGCTACTGAAAGCGATTTTTTTTGTGCTGCAAATCCATTTATCCTTTGCTGAAATTTCCGTCTTCATGAAGAGAACGCGTCGCCTCAGGAGCGCTTCTGCCCGAGCGCTTTGGAAAGAAGGAGAAAGCGGCGCGCATAGCCTTTTCCACGCCTTATTAGGCGCGATATGTGAATGGCCCCTTAATCATTCATTAATTATTTTTTGCTTGCATACACCTTCAAATATGCCGTGGAGAATCACAGAAAGTGACTAAATTAGGTTTTATTGTGAACTTTTTTTTTTTTTTTTTTTGCGAAATTCGAATATAATTTTTATTTAATCGAATAATTAGAGCAGAACGAATATTCGAATGTTCGACTATCCGTGCACATCCCTAGTGAAAACTGTCTCAAAGTCAATCCTAGAAGGGGTGTTGGAGAAAAACTTTAATGTAATGTGTAACTCAATGTAATTTTGGTGACACTCGAAATGACACACTTCACCTTTAAGCGTACAAACCGATTTACAGAAAGAAACTGGAGAGATCTAATGACGTCAAACAGCTATTTTCTAAGTTGGAAGGGGAAGAAGCCCAGAAAAGAAAGAGTCTTTCTCTAAGCAGCAGTGAGAAATGAGAGCAGGAGATTATAAGCCTGGTGTGGTCCTCCGTAATATTCTTGGCTGGAGAATGAAGACAGATAGCAGGCATGAAGGGCTGGAGAAGCCAGAGGGGAGGGAGGAAAGAGAACGAGTGAGGAAAACAGGCCACACTGTAGGGCGTGGAGCACAATAGGGATGAAATATGGTGGCGAGCAGAAAGATGCTGATTAGTGGAAGACTTCCCGGAAAGATCTACCAACCCGAGAAGCGAACTCCCCCTCGCAAAGATGCTTTCCGTGGCCGCCTGTGGCTTCAGGGGAGATTTTCAGCCCGCGCTCCATCCTTCCATCCAGATTGGCCCTTAATCTGGGTATCGGGAGCCTTCGGGGCCGCAGAGGCAGCGATTAACAAAGGCAGGGAGATTGTATGCTCCTAATAGTTACAGCCTCCAAGTGATGTAACGCAATTACAGGAGCTGCAGAAGAACAGCTAATGTGCATGCAACGAGCAGCCTGATATGGATCAGCTATTGAGTTGGCTGTTTTTAATTCACTTTCCAGCACAAAAACCAAGGCATTAGTTAGATTAGATGGGCCTCGGCCAGGAGGGGCGACTGAGGCCCCACGGAGGGCAAGTGAATTTGTTTAGTGCCGCCTGTCAATTACCATCTGAAACCTTCTGCTGAACGGTTATTTATCTTCAGAGGTGAGGGGAAGGGAAAAAAGACTCGACAGGACAAAACAAGGCCTGAATGCAATTAATAAAGAGACTGTCCATTGACGAGGGCTACTCACGACCATAGACAAAGACATTTGGGTTATGACCATCAAAATGATGTATGAGGCCACATCCGAAGCTGCTGCTTTAATGTATTCTGATCAGAGCAGAAAAGTCTTAACTAATAAAATAGCATAATTTTTCCATATGTCAGGTAGGTAGTAGGGATAAAATGGCCAAAAATTCAGATTTTAGAGAAATGTATACAATAATAAATTATTATTATTTTTATTATTATTAAAAAATATTTATTATTATTATTCAAATAAAAATGATAAGATCTCTATCTCTCCATATATATATATATATATATATATATATATATATATATATATATATATATAAATTATGCCTATTGAGATTGATAAAAGTGCATATTATACATATGAAGAAAGAAAGAAAAGCCTATAAGTACAGTAAGCTAATTCAGCATATAAGCAAAAAAATGCATGCAAGTAGCATTTGTTTTATTATGTGTTAGTAATTCTTTGTCAAACTCTTCTGCAATCAAAACACTGACACATACTCTAGCAAATTTCACAAGATTTCAAATAATGTTTTCACCATGGCAGTCCTTGGGGCTCCTAAAGTAGTTTAACATCCCGAACAAAGCTTATTAAGGAATCTTATTCACGAAGAATAACAAATAAAACAATACATTTGCAGTACATTGCATTTTATTATTTTTTTCCTGTAAACACACAACTTATACCTGGGAAACAGCTTTATAGCTTATGCTGTGAAATTGTAAACAATCCTTCGAATAAAGTGCCAATGGCATGAAACCTGAATGGAACTCACAATTTAAAGTAAAATCCATCAGAAGGTTGTCCAGAAAAAAAAAATAAAAAAAATCGGACACACAAAAAACCTGCTGTGTGAAAAAGAGCAGTGAATACTTAGAAAAAAAGTGCATTTCAAATACATTTAAACATTTACCTCTCTCATTCAGTCATAATTAGGCTGCACGACTGAAGTATGAACTGGTAAACGACAAACTGATCACAGAACATGTTTGTAAAGCTTTAAATGTTAACTGTTAAAAAGGAATGTTATCAGCTTTTACGACTAAACATCTGCAAACAACATTGTACTGGAGAATCTGCACAAATAAAAGTCTTAAACAGTTAAACAGTTCAGTAGTGCAGAGTTTACAGGTTACTCTTCTTTTTTGAAGGCTCAAAGTAAAGTGCTCCCACACTTTGGATGACTGTGTTCGATTAGTTTTATCTTCCGCTTTTTTCTATTTCTTTCTTTTTCTGTCTCAAGCTTAGTCCACTGCCATCTGTCTCCACCATCTCGCTGCTGCAGACGCAGTTCAGGAAGCACGTGACAAATAGAAGTTGTTTAGCAACTAATTGATGACTAAATTAGTTATCAACTATTTTAATCGATTAAATCGATTAGTTGTTTCAGCTCTAATGACAATACAATTATAATGATGTCATCACTGTTGGTGAGCGTTGCAAATCAATGGGAAATGCAAGTCAGGGTTGTTAAAAAACAGCAGTTCGGCTGAAGTAATTGCAAAAACACACAAATTAAAAATAATAATAAGTGGAATTTCAATACAGCGCTCATATGAGTCATAACGCAGCAGGGAAAATTAGCGACTGCAGCCCACAGAAATGCACAGATGAGTGGGGCGAGTTTTAGATTCTGCGACCAGCTGAGAGAATGAAAACGAACAAATGATCAAAAAGCAGCGCGCCGTACAAAGAAACAATGCTGCTGAAATCTGCATATGGCCTACATTTCTTTGTTTTGAGCACACTTTAAAAAAAAAACCTTCATGACTTTGTTCCCTCATAGAAACAATTATTTTATGAGCATGGAAAACCTTTCAGATCCAAAGCGCACTGCAAATGAAAACGCTTGAAACGTTCACCTTCGGGAGGCTGGGAAAGGCCATGCGAGACCCTAGTTAACAAATTATTATCTGCTTCATCTCTTCTATATCCGGTGAGAAACTCAAACCGGTGGATTTTCCCCTCTCACAAAACGCCTCTCACAGCACATTCAGCTGGTTAAATAGAAAAGAAAATGTGGCTACTGTTTTCACCTACAAACCACACAAACACATAATCGCAACAATATGGGGGAAAAATCCAGGCATGCCAGCTCAATGATATAAAGTTACTGTGGCTGCAGGGAAAATGCTTTTTATCACTTGCAGATTACACAACACAAGGGACTTTTCTGTAACCCTGAGACCACCGGGACGCAGACAATGAGTGACTGTGACTGATCTGAAGTACACAAATCACAAACTATCCGTCACAGACTCACAGTACGTCAATGTGCATTTGGCTACTGCTCTTGGGAACCTGAAGAAAGACCAGAGGAAGGTAAAGAGGCGGAGATGTGAGGGCAGTCCAGACAGAGCCTCAGGAGCACTTGAGATGAAATGACGGCGCGCCTTCTCTGAGAAAGCCTGGTCTTTTATGTATCAGTCAAGCCTCAGATTTTTGGTCTAACAGTGACCCTCTCTGCACTGTCGACTCCTTTCAGATAAAAACGGCTCTTGAATGTCACTCATTTCTATTTCGATGGCAGTTTACACTCTTGAGAGTCTGAGCAGAGGTTGTAGAAACTCGATCCTGTGTTCTGTCAGGCACGACTGGAAACAAACGAGAGAAAACGCAAGCTAGAAAGTAAATATTCATGCCCATATTTCAAGTGCCTACGTCGCTAAAATTCAACCAGTGTGGAAACAACTGCCAGAATGAGAAATCGGCTGAAACCAGACGCGGCCTGTCCTGCTATTTCTTGCGTTCCTTCTAAACGCTGCACAAAAGAGATCAGATTTCCGCACGAAATCATTTGCACATGACAAGGAGGGGATGAGAAAGGAAACATGTATATATGCAGGGGGAAATGCAAGCTTTTGTGCCATTGTTTTACAGACTTGGGGTTTTGATTTCCATAAACAAATAGCAAGAAAAAGAATCAGGCTAGAGAAGAGGAGATATAGATATGTGTGTGTGTGTGTGTGTGTGTGTGTGTGTGTGTGTGTGTGTGTGTGTGTGTGTGTGTTAGGGGAAAGAAAAGTACAAATTTGTAATTTAAAGGGTTTTATATATATAAATAAGTTACAGAAACATACATTTTAGAGGTTAAATACAATAAATAAATGATAAAATATCACACACATACATTATTACCTCAGAGTAGTACTATGCACTTTTAAGGTACTACTATCATAATTTGAATCATAAATAAGGTACAAAGATGTCACTTTAATGGCACTAACAAGCTGTCGTACCTTTAAGGTGAGATTTTTGCAGTTTTTCTGTGAATGTGTTAAATTATTGAAAGTGTAAATGTGTATTAAATAATATTTAATAATAAACTTTAACTTAAGGCAAAACAGCTTCACACTTGCATGCAAAAAATACTTAAACAAGACCAACTATTTTTTTCAAAACTGTGTCTATAATAATGCACCAGTTGTGCAGCTGCAGACATGAGTCTCTGCTGTATCTCTGTTACACTGTGACTTGAGGTTTTAATTTCCATATCCAAATAGCAAGAAAAGCGGTCAAGAACAGCAGCGGTTAATATATCTGAAAAGAAACCAGAGAGTTTGCGCTATCCTGCAATCCTCCTGTCCTCCTGTTTACTCCTCTTCCGTTCTGTCCCGAAACGTTGCTTTTGTTGGCGCTGAATTCAGCGATGAAACGCAGCAGTACAATAAAACATTTCCCTCACAACAACAATAAAGCACAAAAATGTAACCAGCAAAGTGCAGAACTTTTTCAGTTTTATTGAAAGAACAACCATGTAAAGATTTACTGACGTGTTTCCTCACAAACGCAAGAGGTAAAAGTGGGCAGCGGGTGAAATTTATGTGAGCGGCTACTGAAGGAAAGCAGTCAAGGGGCTGTAAGTCAAATCTGACGACAACAGCGGCGTTCTGCACTTCACACTCCCGAACGAGCAAACCACTGTTCCCTTTAAACAACTCCCTGGTCCAGTGCCAGCGAAAAACTGGCAGGGTCGCCCGCCACCCCTCGGCCAGGAATCAATACATTCCCTGTGTCATGGCTGAATCCCTGCGTTTGCGTGAGAGTGTGTTAGAGAGCAGTTAATGCACAGCAAATCAGCCAGCGCTCATTACAGCACAGAGTTTATGACCCCTGACTGACAGAGAGAAGACACCAACTGCATCCTGCAGACAGACACAGCTAAAAATGCCACCAGTTAATAATGAATGCACAGGCACATACACATTAACAAAGTATGGGAGCGACACTCGGGTGGGCAGCATGAGTAATGTATATTAAACTTGAAACAAAAAAGTATGTTGAATAGCACTAACTGAAAAAATAATGCATTGCATTAACAGAGCTTGCATTTCAATGCCTTGTATTTACAGGGCTTGCATTTTTAGGTCCTGAAATTTAACATAGTTATTTATTTAAGCTGTGGATATTTTAATTTAAAATATTTCACACACATTTTCATAATAAAAAATTCTATAATTTAGATTCAGAAATGTAAAATATTTGTCAGTTTTTTCTGAGAATGTATTATATAATATTCAGTGTTTTTTTTATTAAATTCAATATTAAACAAACCATGTAAAATATAAAATGAAGCAACTACCACTTTACATCATATAGCACTTAAGTTAAAAAAATAAAATAAACAAAAAAAGGAAAAAAAATATATTATATGAACTCTATCAGGGAAGATTTTGCAAATAAAAAAAAAAATATATATATAATTTATTTTTTTTACCCTAAAATGTTTATATCATTCTATTATAGTAGTCATACTCAATATGAAACTTTTAGATATAAGGCAAGAAAGATGTCACTTTTTATGGTATTAAAATGTGACAAGCTGTTGTACCTTTAAAGATCCGATTTTTGCCCTATTTTCTGAGAATGCATTATATTAAATATTAAATATAATGTTAAATCTTTTTATTTTATAAGGCAAAAACAGCTTCGCACTGTATATCATTTAAACTTCAGTTCAAGAAAAAAGGAAAATAACAAAAGCAAACAAAAAATGCATGGAATTCTAAGTCACATTTGAGACCATTTCAAAACAACACAAAACTGTGATTTACATCTATATGAATGCACCAGTTGTGCAGCTGTGTGTGAGTCTCTGTCGAGTCTCTGTCCCACTGTAAACACACGGTCTTACCTCCAGTCCACCCATCCCTAAATAACAGCTCCAGCTCTAGCTCAGAGGAAAGCTGCACAAGAAGCCAGTAATGGCTGCTTTGAGTCAGCCTGTTGTCAATAACACAAAGTCACATTTCTGGTCCCTGTGCAATGCTGACTCTCCACTTTATCCAGCCGCTCACCACTTCCATTACGCTTCCTATCACTTTAGAAGAGGATATATTATTTATCTACTTCCTGTCTATGTTTGGTGGTCTTTGTTGGGGCTGGTAAACTTCTTATTGTTGTTTGGAAATGTTCACATCTTACGAAGTGCCCACAGGAGACGGGATTTTCATTTCACCCTCACTCCAGTAGTTTTATTTTAATGGGCTTTTTAAAGGCCCAGATTTAATCAGAGGATTCTGACCTGACGTTTTTCCGCTTCTTTTGCATTCTGGGTGTTTTTTACTACGTGGCAGCAAAGGGCACAATTAAATGCAGTTTGGGGGCTTGTCGCTCAGCCCACTCACTCCTCATCGAGGGCCCTGTGATTAACGATGTTTAACGCTCTCCTTGCGCTCCGCTTCTTGCCTCTGCACTTCATCTCAATGCCCTCCATTCTCGCACGGTCGTGGTATTGTTGTGATAAGCTTCTCCCAACGGGTTTGTTAAGGAGACTTACTACTGTACGATTCTCAATCGGGCTACAGCAAAATTAGCCCCAGCGAGGATGGCCCAGTTAAGCACTCGCAACTCACGGCTCGCGGGACCCTGGGGAAACGGGCCTGAAGATGTGACTGAACATGAAAGTGCTGACTTTGGGTTTACAGAGTGTGATATCACACGCAGATTAACTAATGGACCAACCACAGAGCAACTGCTTAGACATGGAAAACCGAGACAAACACACAGCAAGATTAAGAGAAGCACGAGGCCGGTTTTTACATTTGAGAAAACAGGAACATATGAGAACATGAATCAAGGCTAAAAGTAGCACAATGCAGATGAATTTCCATTACTTTGTTCTGCACTACATATTCCAGACACTTCCGAACGGATCAAACAATGTGTGCTTCTAATTTAGCACCTCATTTAACCGGCCGAAAAAACAACATTAACATTGACATTGTGACACGCACTCACTGAAGCTTTCTCATAATGGCCCGAACAGTTAAAACTCTGCTTGGCAGTTTTGTAGATAGCTTAAAAGAAGAAATATGGGGGGAATTATCCAGAAGATTGATTCTGGAGAGATGAATGCTTTCTATTCATGCATCTTTATCTGACAGGGCTTGTGCTCTCCAGGCCTTGGGTTTAGTTATTCTCTCTGACAAAACATGTTTGGGTCGGTTGAGGATGTGTCAGGAGGCGAACGCTTCATCACTGTCTGACGGAGAACTGATAGGCTACACGATCCAGACGCGAGGAGCGGTCTAAAAGCCCCAAATTGAGAATAATATCCTGCTGAATTCCTCCAGTATGGGGTTTGTCTGACGTCAGGCCCCTCTGCTCATTCACTAACATTTACTTCTTAACATACGTCCCAATCGAAACTAAAACGTTTTTGTTAATTGAAATGACGCTGAAACAAAAATAAATTAAACCTTGCATTCCTAAATGTTAAACAAAGTTCATTAGATGAACAAGTTTCCAGTAGTTGAGTTATCTCACCAAATTGAAAAAAGTTAGGTCAACTTTTTTTTTTTTTTACATTGCAGGAATAAACTGGTTGTGAATGACATTTCATGTTGACTTTAACTGAGAGCTTCTCTACTGCCCATGAAGCACCTGTCCATGAGGTCTGTTTATTAAACTTCAAGTAAGATCAAGCTTAAACGGGGAGCCTGGCCTGAGGCAGCGTTTCTCTAATGACCCATCATGAACCAGACCCTCCAGCCCCCTGTTGAGTCAACAGTAGGACTTACACTGACCTCTTATCATCTCTCTGGCTGCATGGGGCCTTTAATGGAAAGCAGAATCCAGTGAAAACCTCAAAGTAGCAAGTAAATGTATGTTCTTATTTAAGCCCCATAAAAACAGGAAAGCACAAACATTTATCTGTGCTATGCTTTCATCTGCTGTCTGCCGAGCTAAAGAATAACAGAGCCAGGCGGCTGATAAAGTGAAGATAGGAAATGGAAACGCGTGGGTCTCATGTTCCTATGATTCCAGCAGGGCGGTGATTGCTTGTCCTGGCCTCCCTCGACGGTGAACAGTGGTGCACGGCCCTTTCATTACACCAGACGCATGCATCAGTATGCACAACAAAAACCCATCCCATGATGCTCAATTTGGCCGGCGGTCAAGAGTAATGCATTAGCTAAGAATACTAATAATTTGGCAAATGCAATTTTAGTATCTTTGTGGCTATTTGCAGAACTTGGATTGCATGCATTTCTCTGTCTTTGACTGACGTGCGGATTCACACAGAACAACAAGCTGTTGGCTCTATAGTCGGGAAGCATATGGCTGAGCGTTTAAGGGTTAGTAATATGGTTTTTCTGCCATACTAAGTGATGATAAGAGTGCTTGCTAGTAAACTCAGTTGTGCACGTTGTGACAGTATCCCAGCAGGCTTCTTGTTTGATTGGACACCACTTTGTGCCTACAGGGAGAGCCATCACACGACAGCGGAGCTAAAAGCAAAGCACCGACGGTGTTTCTGGTGGGACCGTGAGCTTTTTATAGCTGTGCATGCACGAAGCGAAAAACTGTGTTCTGCTATTATCCCACAATGACAAGAAAAACATGAAAGAACAACTGTCCAAGATGAAATGCTTTTACTGCAGGACTGTTGCTCTGTTGTTGGAAGACAAACGATTCAAGTGCTTCATTTAAGAAGGTCAGAGGTGAAAAGCATATTTTCTGCCCCACTAGATGCAGCAAACAAAATGACTCAACAAAGAATTAAAAAATGCATTAAAATGATCTGGCTTCTTTTATGCATCACTATTACTACAGTGTATAGAATCCTCCAACACAAATACATTAAACTTCTATGGAAGATTGTTCCTGCCACGGAATAAGAAATTAAAATGGGGATTGCAACTTTCTTTCACAATTCTCACTTTTTTCTGTTTGATGTTGCCTTCACCTCTGACATTCTTAAATTAACTCAAATGTTACCTCTGGCCTCAGATTGGCGCCGTTCACCAGCAGGGCCAGTATGTGGTCATGTACGTTTACGGCCGGGCGTCGTCTGTTCCCAAAAACCGAACTCTACACTTCAAACTGTAAAAAGGGGTGTCACTCTCCTCTTCATAACTGCCCAGAGTGAAAGCCCCTTGACTGGTAATAACTCTCATCTCTCTCTCTCCATTTCCTGATCACAATTACCCTCTCCATGAGGAGCAGGGGCCGTAAATTACATTTCTCTGATCCTCAGCTATAATTGGACACTGAGGATTCTCCGAGCAGCAGCCTTTCTGTAAGTGGAAAACAAAGAGTCTTTGAGCGTTTGGGTTTGGATTTCACAATGCGACTCATTACATTAAAGGAGAAGCGTAACATCACTCCATACTCAGTAGCACACAACCACATCACAGAATGAGTGCATGGTATGAATTCACCTTTATTTCTATTTTTTTATTTCTTTATATGAATATAAATATATACACGTAAATATAAGTAAACATTTTCAAAATATTTATTTTTATAATAAATATACAGAGTACGCCTAAATGTATTATGAAATCAAAAACTTTTATTTTGGATGCAATGAAATGCATTTAATCATTTGACAGTACTAATCAATTATGAAACAAAATTGCTCTACAGTGTAATTTTTCAGATAAATTCAGTTCCAAGTTCAATCAAACCAGTTCAATAATTGTTATTGTTGCAAAGTTTATCAATTATGACATGTATTCCAATCAGTCATTATTAAACTCAGACTAGCTCAAAGTTTATTCAGTCCAGCTTAATAACTGTTAAATGTTACAAAATTCAACACTTATGAAATTAATTTGACTCATTATTCAACTAAATTTAGTCTAATAACAGTCAACGTAAAAAACATTATATATATAAAAAAAACGTAATAAACATTATAAAATACATTTGCTCTACAGACAACAACATTATCATTATGCAGCTCAATTCAATGTTTATTCAATTCAGTAAAACAACAGTGTTGGTGTTGCAGTTTATCAATTTATTCATTCCTTTTCAACTCAAAGTTGATTCAATCCAGCTCAATTAAATGTTGCAACAAAATACAACAATTATGAAATGAATTTGTTTCCACATTAAAGCATCTCTACAGAAGAAACATTGGTGTCATTATTTAGGCTAGCTCAATTCAGTTTTGTTGTCAATGCGATCAATTTGATAACATTGCTGAATATTACACGTCTCCAACTAAGCAAACCAAAGTGAAGAACCAAAGATCCATCAGGTGACAAAAATTGGCCTAAATGAACAAAATCCAGTTCATGTTGTATCATAAGTCAGACTTGTGCACTAATATTATTCACAGATTTTGCATCCAGCTCCTTCTGCATGAAGTGTTCGTGTCACGATGGAAGAGGAGATCTGCTGACAGACAGGTCGGTCACTTCAGTGGTGGTATGCTTGTGAAGTAGCCACACTTGTGCCGGGCTCCACTAATGGACTGCTAATAGAACCCAAAGCTGCACTTTGATGCTTCCCCTGTAGTTTACAGGGTGACAGTGTGTGATTAATTGCACTCACTCCACTCCCCGTCCACTTTTTCTCTTTTTTGCTACGAATAGAGGCTGTCATTGCCATGACTTTGCTCGCTCACCTACATGCACAGCTGGATATGGCGCGATTCACCGTAGACAATGCCGAGCGCATACTGTAATACATCTTTTCCACAGCCGGCACGCTACGTGACGTCAGAAGAGGAGAGCTGCAACCTCAGCACGCCTTTCACAGCAATTATCACGAAAAATATCCTCAGCACGGGGGAAGGCCAACAAACAGTGTGTAGTGCTGATGCCCACAAGGCGACCAAGGAGTATCTGATGACACACCGTTTGCTCGACCTTTACCTTCACCAGCACATGACCACATTAAATATAATTTCTCCTTCAAACTTAAAAAACGGCCTAGATCACAAGGGAATTACGATACACGGTGGTGCTAGGTCATAGTATAGTAGCCACATGGTGTACAATGAAGCCTTTGTGTTTCCAAAAGTACTTGGAGAACAACCACGATGGCTGTAACCTTAGTAGAGCCCTTGAGACCCGACAGTTAGGCAATGATGGAAGCGCTTAAGAGTAATGATGATCGCAATAACATTCTCATTTTTACGCCTACTGGAGCTGCACGTGTGTCTCTTATTTAGTTTGCTAAATATTTTCTTAAAAATAACAGCGCACACTCCCCCATCCATAAACAAAGCTCAGAGGACGTATAACATGCAGAGCGAGAGGACAGACGTGGAAAAAGTGAACTCACGCTTTGACGCACTCAGCAGGCAGTGGGTTTGCTTTGCTGTTTTTTAAACAGTAATTACACATATGACAGCAGCAAACAAGGCGCCTTTGTATCCCCAAAAAAAGCACTGCATATAGAACCAATGGCACACAGAATGCAGAAAAAGCGTGCAGCCTACATGAAAACAAAAACGTACAAGAATGGATTATGCACATTTGGGATCTTCGCCTTTCATCAGCCAAGGATCTGCATATTCAAACAGACAGCCGGTCTACTTCAGCCCCCAAATCCACACGGCCTTCTGCTGTTAAAGCGGATGACAAGATCGTCTCCAGTCGAAGCATTGACAAGGGTCGCACAGTGCTGTTTTTTATCCCCCTCACTCCCTCTTGACTTTCCCGGTCGCCTCTTATTCATATTCATTCCACGGGAGGCACTTGTGGTGGAGATGTCAGTGATTTTACTGTAGTTGATAAAGGCACTCCTTTCCTCTCTATTGCTCTCTCCTCTGTTTCCAGGGCCAAGAGAACACTGGGACGAGTGGGAATTCACACACTTAATTAAAACAACTGTATCGACAGTGAAAAATAGAGGGATCAGGAGAAGAAAAGAGTGTGAGGGAATTTTTTCCATGCAGAGTAACCATAACTGCTTAAATAACCGGGCAGTTCTTCAAGCACGAAAAGATCCCCATGTGAACCGGAAATGTTTAGCTCATTAGTATCCAGAAAACCTATGGGCCATTAATTAGTTGCAAACAATGCTCTCCCTAAATATTGACTTCTTAATGGACACGAAGAGACTTGGTTTGTGTTCACATTACAGTCAATGGCATTGGCCTCTGAGGGCTTCTGGAATCAGCCTTATGTCATCCAGCAATGCCCTTCAGACACTGGAGCAGGATAGTTTTTCCTCAACCTTTCCTTGTTTCTCATTAACTATGCACAATTGTCAAGGGAGGTTTTGCTAGACTGGATTGAGTTTCTAACAGTTCGATTCCTGGCGTTTTTGGAGCCTGAAGCATGCAACACTTACAATACAAAGCTCACTTAAAAGCTTTTAAATAATAAAGTATTACGGTGTATATTATCGAGAATAATACAAACAGCGCTTTATAAGTAATTATATGTATTTGGCAGAAGTAACTTACATTGCATTCAAGCTTTCCATTTTATTCAATGCATGCATTGCCTAGGAATCGAACCCATGATCTTACCGCTGATCTATTGTTTGAACTACAGTAATCTTTTTTTTTTATAGTAGGCTAGTACATAATCTAGAATTGTACAAACATCATTTTACATTTAAGCATTTGGCAGATGCTTCTATCTAAAGTGAAATGCACTACATTCAAGCTTTAACATTCCATGGGAATCGAACCCACAACCTTTCCATTGCTCTTCTGTTTGAACTAATGGTTTAAAAAGTAGCTATCAAATAATATAGCATGTAAATATAGCATATATTCTAGAATGGTACAAAAAAAGACTTTACATTTATGCATTTGGTAGATGCTTTTATCTAAAGGGACTTATACATTGCATTTATGCTAAACTTTTTCTTCAGTGCATGCATGTCCTGGGAATCAAACCCATGCCCTTGCAACTGAGCAACAGGAGACATTTTTAAAAGTAGCTTTTATACAATACAGCAATATAGTACATAATCTAGAATAGTAATTTAGCAAGTTCAACACCTTTTGTCAGTGATCTCTAAAAAAATGAGATCAGCAGAATCCAGTACAGTACAACTGCTCGTAAACCACTGAGGAAGGGTTGAAGCCAATGTCAAACATGGCTCGGGGGAGCTTCACAAACCTGCCTTGTGATAGGGAGGAGGTCTTTGTGTCATCTCTCTGTGTCAAGAACATGGCTGCCGGTTTACTTACACAACAATTATTCAGCGAAATCCTTTTAATGGAGTCCCAGACTCACTTCAGAGAAAGAAACCAGCATCAGCTCTGAGATATGCCACAAACACAAACTTGAAAGCATCTTCAGCGTAGAGAAAGTACTTTTAACTCACAACGTTGTGCCCAGGGGAAAATTCATTTAATTAGTTCATTATAACGCAATCAAAGCACGCAGCAGAAGTAGGCTACTCAATAGCAAAATAATCAAAATGTTTATTTTACTCCTAACAGAAACAGGGAAATTGGATAAATTATCAATTCAAACTCCTAATAAATATAAAATGCCAGCAGCACATTTGCTTCTCACAGAATGAGGCCACGAGGGATATTTTGTGGTTTCAAGTTTCTCGGATTTCCTCAAAATATTCCCAAAGGAATTTTGCCACTTTATAACTAGGATAGTAAAATTATTTAGAATATAAGTTGATGGTCTAATTATGCATTATTTTCAGCATATAAAATAATAACGCGCTAAAGTCATTTCTATACTAAACACGCAAACGATATTTACAGCAAAATAGATAGGTTTCAACTCGAAATCAAATAATCTTATCATTTAAGGCCAGAAAAGTGTTCAGTAACAAGATTTCCGCATTCATAACAAGACTAAAGATATTGAGCAGCACGATGAACCTTCAGAAAGGTACAGATCCGTCTGCACATAAAAGCATCGTTCTGCTCATTTCTAACGGCTCCAGACACACAGCAGCACAAGAGGAAGTTTTCTCATGTGATGACCTCACTATGAGCTCATAGCTTAAATTAACAACAAATGACAATAATCCACATATATGCGGTCTTTCAATGTACAGAGATTTAACCAACTGTTACAACACTGGATGAAATAGGCTATAAACAACACTCTCTTAACATTACACTCAACTATAATTAACAAAACTACGGCAACAAAAATAGTATTAACAGGAAATACCGTTGTTAGTTTAAATATATGAACAAATCCGATCTGGCGGGAATTAATTAACATTTTCGATCACACAAAACACAGTTTAGAAACAAAAAGTACATCGGACAAATCAATTCACGCCTGAAATATCAAATCTGACTAGTAAACTAATCCAAATGAAGGGTTCTGCGTAATTCCCATGAAGACTTATTAGCATTATTTACTGAAATCAGATGGTATGTCGTATAAATATCTGCATAAAGCTGGATCGGTTTGACAACTTTTCATACGCAGACTTTGAACATTAATTTAACGAAACTTTCGCTTATTCAGCAAACTTCAGTCAGCGGTACTGATCGATATTCACCTGATATTAAAAGGTTTTCTTACCTTGAGCCGAACTGGTGTTGACGAGCGATAAAAGAGTAAAAACGAACATCGTGATCATCTGCGCTAAGAATCCCGATCCGCCTCGTTCTCTTCTCGCAGTCTTTTTACTTCTTCCCATCATACAAACAGTCAAAACCAGGCAAATATCCGCCGATCGGGTGAAATAACAATCAGAGGAACCTCTGGAGATGTTTGTAATAAAACCAGCGGAATCGCAGACTGTTGCGGAGAGATTATTATTTGCGGAATGAAACGTTGACGGAATCCGTTGGATTTTACCTCAGCGCACTCTTCTGATAGACAGCGGCCACCAACGCCCGGCAAACACAAGTGTTTGGGATTAATATCCTCAGTTCCTCCTCTTCTAAGCAGTTTTTCTCTCAAGGCTTCGCGAAACACTGTGGGTCGGCTGTAAACAGGTAAATCAGCGCTCCTGAGGTGACTTGATGTCTGTCAGTGAAGTTCCCTCAGCGCGCGCTCCCCGCCTTCTGATGGAGAGCTGGAGGCGCGCGAGAACCCCGCGCGAGCCGCATGCGCTCCAGCCAATCCGCTTGCGCTCCGACTTCAGTGCGAAGAAACCATAGACTGTGGAAGAAACCCAGGTGCGGAGCGCGGAGCGGATCAACACCTGAGCAGGTGGATCATGTTATGAATGATGTATCGGGTGTGTTTTTAAATGAGCTGTTCTTTTCACACGCCGTTTAGATATTCTACTGTTATTCTGCGTCTTTTGTGAGCCTTTCCTGCCTATAATCTCTCAGCACATACCGAGACACTTTCAATGCTGAGGGTAAAATATTATTTTAAGATATTTACGTTACATTAATTCAAGTTTAATTGTAAAACGCAGCCGCTTTACAGAAAATTAAAGTTTCTACAATAGCTTTTCTCAAGGTAAAAATCAAGCAGTTAGTTAATGTTATGTAATCAAACAGACGGTGAAAACTGTTAACAGCAATGATTATATGTTGCAATCAAACTATAGCAAAATTCGGTTACATTTAGTCATTTAGCAGATGCTTTTATCCAAAGCGACTTACAAATGAGGTCAATGGAAGCAATCAAAACTAACAAAAGAGCAATAATATGCAGGTATTATTCAAATGTGTATTTAGGCCTATTTATTTATCTAGTAAAAAATGTCAAAAATTATTCTAGAACATTATTTTCATTATTATTTACTTGTCCTTTATATATTTTATTCTGTTGCTTTTAGGACCTTTTCTGTTTATAATTCAACCATAATCTCAGCACATAGGCCTACTAAAATACGTTTAATGAAATGCTGTCGAATAATGGGGAATATATATATATATATATATATATATATATATATATATATATATATATACAGTATATGAGAGCATGATTATTACTACTAAAAAGATTAAGGTTTACCCTAATAATAAACCATGGGTGTCAAAAGCAGTTAAGAGTAGTTTACAGAAGAAGAAGCTGTCAAGGAGGGACCTTAGAAAGAGAAGCAGCAAAAAAGGAGGTTAAAGTGGAAATCTTAAAAGCTAAGCAAAGTTATAAAACTAAAGTAGAGATTAAACTGGCCGAGAAGAATATTGTTTCAGCATGGTGTGGTCTGAAAACTATAGTAGACATACAGCAAAGTGTGAAGAGAACTGATATTGCCATGGATGGTTTCAGATCAAATAGTGAATTTGCCAATGCAGTAAATAATTTGAGGTTTGATAAGTTTGATCTTAAGAATGAAGTTGAGGAATTGAGATGTAAATTTAAAGATAATCATCATCTTGTCCTAGAGCAAAGAGCAGTTGAAAAGTCTTTTCTCTCTTTAAAGTTAAACAAGAGTCCTGGTCCAGACAATATATGTGGCAAATTACTGAAATATTGGTCAAGGCAATTAAGCCTTAATTTTTAATATGGCTTTATATCAACAATATGTACAGTACCTAACTTGTGGAAGTGGGCTGTTATTATTCCGTCTCCAAAAAATAATAGTCCCAAAGCTCTTAATGACCTCAGACCAACTGCCCTCACTTCTAATGTAATGAAATCATTTGAAAAGCTTGTGAAGACGAGATTGTAAGGCAAACTGAGCAAGCTCTCGACTCGATGCAGTTTGCCTATAGAGGAGTCGAGGACGCTACTACGTATTACTCTACTTAATCTTTTAAGCATCTAGAAGGGAGAAATACTCATGCTAGACTGTTGTTTATTGACTTTTCATCAGCCTTTAATACTATCCAACCCCACATTTTAGCTATGAGACTGATAGAGCATTTTAAGATGAGCAATAATTTGGTGGGTTGGATACTGAGGGTGAAAGTACTGTAAATGCTATTTTATCAGATCCATTATGTTCGTCCACTGGTTCACCCCAGGGTTGTGTTCTTTCACCTTTATTTTAGATTTTGTATACTAATATGTGCCAAAGTAAGCTTGCAAATAGGACTATATTGAAATTTGTTGATGACACAGTTATCGTGAGTTTGCTACACGATAATGAGTCCGGTTATGGACTATCTTATTATTAAGGAGTTTTCACCAGATGTGTTGAATCTTTTTTGGAGTTAAATATAGCTAAAACAAAGGATGTGATTA
Organism: Carassius carassius; assembly: GCF_963082965.1. Lineage (NCBI taxonomy): Eukaryota > Metazoa > Chordata > Actinopteri > Cypriniformes > Cyprinidae > Carassius > Carassius carassius. The sequence goes on from NC_081799.1 coordinate 26,174,256, forward strand.
TAGATTTTAGAACTTGTGCTTTACGTTATGACACTGTGATCATTAAAGACCAAGCGGTGGATTGTGTAGAAAGCTATAAATATCTCGGGACAGTCTTAGATTCTAAATTGACTTTTGAAAAGAACTGTGAGATGGTATGTAAAAAGAGACATCAGCGTCTGTTTTGTCTCAGAAAGCTGTCCAGATTTCACATTGATAAATCTATGATGACCCTTTTTAATTTGGCTTTTATTGAATCAGTCTTGATGTTTTCCCTTGTGGCATGGGTTGGTAATTTGTCTTTGAAGAACAAAAATTCTTTGAATTAAATTGTAAGATGGGCAAGTAAGATTATAGGTGAACCTCAACTTAATCTAGCAGGTCTTTATTCTAACCAAGGCAAGTGTTATTATTAGGGATAGTTCCCACCCTTTACATGCTGAGTTTCATCTTCTCCTCTCTGGATGTGGGTTCGTGGCTCCTAGGTGAAGAACTAGACGATATAGAAACACTTTTGTACCTGCAGCTATAGAAGTAATAAATGAAAAAAGCAGGAGATGACACTCTTTGCTATGCATGGTTACTTTATGTATTTTAGGGGAGTGCAGAGGGTATGTGTAGAAGCACATTGTCATGACTTTATGTTTTATTATTTATAGTATTGTATGTCTTATGGATTGTTTTTAGGATGGATTGCTGAATCTTTTGTCTGCACAACAAATTTACCTTCGGGTACTAATAAAGATACCTTGAACCTTTATATATATGCCTATTTTGCAATGTATTTTATTTATTTCTGATTTGGTTTGACTTTACTTCATTTTACATTATTAACATTTTATTTTATTTTTCTGTTTTTAGGATCATTTGCCAGTAATAATTCAAAGATAATCATAAAGGATTACCGTAGAATGAGAATATAATTGTAAAAAAAATTTTTTATTCATTTAGCAAAAAGAAAGGCTAGTAAATGAAGAACAATTTGCCATTATATGACTTTATTTCATGACTATAAATATTATTTTCAAGTGTCATATACAGATATTTTATTATTCTGCTCAATTTAGGACCCATTTATGCACTCAATTCTACCATAATCTCAGCACACACAGAGATAAATATATTTTTATTGATCGATTTAGCAGAAATGATTAGTGAATTAAGAACAATTTGCAATTGTATGTCTTTTTTCCTACTTTAAATACAGAAAATTCACAAAAGGAGGTCTAAAAAAAGCCTTTATTGTAGTTAATGTTTCACTCTCGGTTCTGATCCATGACACTAAGTAAACAAGAGGAAAACAAACCTCGCTGGAATCTAATCAACGAAGCCCTAAAGTACATTTGCTTTCCTTATCACTGGCCTCCTGTTATTCATTTAGCCCTGCTAATTGCCCAAAACATGCTCTCTTGTCAGAAGGCATGATCAATAATTATGACAGGAAGAAAACCACAAACCATGATAACTGAAGTGAGCTTGCAAATTCTGCTGCGGTGCGCCGGGCCTGTCGTCATGATAAGAGGAGACTGTATCTGTGATCCCAGCTCATCAATCTTCTCTATCTGCAGGTGTTTTGTGTTTGCATTTATGATGCATGATGTCATGGCTTAATGGTTAAGGATCTGGGCTGCTGGCTTCAGTATTGCAGGTTCAACCCCAGGTGGAGTGACCTAGAAACTCCTACTCCATCACCATTGTGCCCCGGAGCAAGACACTTAACCTCTGGTTTCTTCAAGAAGGCTGTTCAGTCATTTCGGATGAAGAATCTGCTAAATGGCCAGTAAAATAAACTGTTTGCTCTATTAAAAACAAGAAATCCAATCCATTTATTGTGCTAAGTAGCACTACTTGGTTTTGCCAATTTGATTTTGTTTATTAACTAAATGTAAAATGACTCATTCAGCCTATAAATACATAAGGTTTCTTGTTCAACAATTTTGTATTTAGTTACACAATAAATTATTCTGTTGATTCGATAGTCGTACAGCACTCTCAATATGTTAAGTGACTTCTATATTTATTTATGAAAGAAAAATCATCCTACAAAGCAATTATATCCGTGATATACAGTAGTTTTAAATGGTTGAACACACTGACGCACAAACCTCAAGAACACTGACAACCAACAAATGTAAAAAGACAAGCTCTTAACATCACAACACAATAAATAAAATGTTTTGAAAATCATCACCATTTACTCGCCTTCATGTTGTTCCAAACCTCTACCACGAGTTTCTTTCTTTATATGATCAACAAAGAAGATATTTTGAAGAATGTTGACAACCAAATGTTTGCTGGTACCCATTGACTTCCATTGTATTTTTTCCCCTACTATGGAAGTCAATGGCTGTTGGTTAACTGTATCTTCTTCTAAGTTCCACCCAAGAAAGAAACTCTGTTAGATCTGACGTGGGTTGTATGTAGTTTCAAGAAAACTGCATTAGTATTTGAGACTCAAGGGGTTTTGTAAACAGTGTGGCAGTAACATTGACTCTTGTCTTATTTCTTACATAGAATTCAGATAAACCGAGACCGCAGTGTCACCAAAGACACGACTGTCATGTTTTTCCACTTAATTTATGCATCTTCTCATTTTCCATGTAAATTCTTGAGCAGCCTCTGTAAATATTAAGTAATGTTTACCGACAGAGGTAATGCTGTTTACAGCGGTAAGATCATACCGCCTTTAATCTTGCTGAGTGACAACTCAGAAAAGCCATTTACTCAGCTAGTGGTTAACATCATGGGTGGCCTGCCTGTGTAATCTCAGACATGGAATTCCAAGTACACAGCGTCTTCCGAGGCTTTGCAGTGGTTTTCCATGAGCACAAACTCTGTGGTCAACTCTGTATCCCTTTGCTGGGAACAGGCTTTTGTTTGGCCGCATTGAAACACGTTGTAGAAAGAAAGCAACTATATTTTACAGTTTACAAAACCTTTAGTGTCTCAAATACTAATGCAGTTTTCTTGAAACTATAGATAAACTAGTCAATAATCCACATATGCAACTAGTCAAAGAAAATTTCATAGTGCTGCAATGTTAATCATTTTGCGGTTACTGTTTAGCAGTTTGCTGACTTCATTTTTGTTGTTATTTTGCCATTATTGTTAGTTATGTGTTGAGTTGTACACCTGTCACCTACAGTATACTTGAGGTTTGAGTGTCGAGTCTCGAGGCCTACAGTTTAAAACTATTTCTTTATAGGACTATTGCTCCCTCACACACTGATTTTCTAGGTGTTTTGTCTTGTTGTCTAGTATTAATATCTAAACATTTTTGAATTAAGATGCATTTATTTGAGAAGCAAAATGATTGTTACTTAATCTTGAACCATGTTCCCCAATGTTATTATTATTTTTATTTTTTTTTCTGAAAACAAGAAAACAAGAAAAATAACCTAATTTTGTCTTTGAATTAAAATTATTTTTCTTGTTTTAAGCAAAAAATAACAAATATTTGATTCATTTTTCAGAAAACAATACTTATTAACTTGTCATTTTGCTTCTCAAGTAAATGTTTCTTGATTTAAGAATGTTTAGATGTTTGTAATGGAAAATAAGTAAGGAATTATTTTTTGCTATGGCAAACAAAGATAGCATAGTTCACTTAACATCTATGCAGTTATCAAAACAAATACATTTATTGTAACTAAGAAGCCGTTTACACAAAATCATTTTTTTTTAATGTTTTGGGGGCCTGAAAAAGCAAACTATTGAAAATGAGATTCAAACTGCACATTTCTGATAACTATACTGCTGTTGTCTCCATGTAAACTATAAAAACACAAATTAGCAAAAACGATGAAGTCTTTACGCATTTTGCACATACTGCATGAACAAATCCAAATCAACAAAACAAAGTAGTGATAATACAATTAGCTGAGAGTATATCAATCTGAACACATCCAGTTTTCTAAGTTTATTTTTTTACAGTGAGTAGCTATACTGGCAGAACAAATACTGCATCCCGAGCAAACATGTGCTATTAAATTGTGCCGCATATTGTTCATCTCTTCAAAAGCAACATAGATCTTTTATATCTTGGATATTTTCTAAGCTTTACAACTTTGAAATGATACAGAGTTCTAAAGCAATATCTAAATGTCAGAGGTCTCAGTCAGCAACACAACAATAGACATAATTCCCTCTCACCCTAAGGTTCAGCTCTGTAATATCTCTCTCTTTTTGGCTTTATAGCTGTTTTTATGAACCCGCTTTGATGACCTATTCCCATCCTGGCCCCAAAATAAAAACAGCCCCCGAGAGAGCCGGGAAAAGAACATGTACACAGTCTCCAAGACTAATGTCACCCAGCGCTCTCATTCCACACCAGAGGTGACACGCCGTGACATCATTTCCTCTTCCCAGTGAGGAGCCGCAGCATCCCTTTATTCTTCGTTATAGAGTTATTTGGACTGTAATCCTTCATAACTGCTGGTTAAATCAAGCGTAACGATGGACTGAATTGGGTGGCCTTAAGGCTGGACTCTCTGTGACACGCTTTAGGACCTTTTTATGGACATATCATACAGTAAATGATATATAAACCCAAACAATTCCCAATTGCATTCATTCGGCATGTTTATCCTTTATTTTATATCAGTATGTACAATTTCCGATCAATCAAACTGAAACCAAATCGAGTGCTCGAAATGAACTGGGATTTGAGAAAGCATGACTTGTGCATTGACTCTTCTTGTTTTTAGCAGCTTGAACAATGATGTCTGTGAGAATCTTCACTTTGAATCATCAGCGGGAGGGAAATTGCTTTTGTTGCTGATAGGCCTGAGAGAACATTATCTATTACTCGGAGCAAACTTGACCAGATACTGAGAATTATGATTATGGTCTGTCTTTCCATGTATAATTATTATGCTAATTCACAATGTTTGGTAAATTCATTTGTGTGAGAATATTGACTTTTTTATAACTTGTTTCACAAATTGACTTCTGCATCAGTAATAAAAATAATATTGGGAAAGTAACTATAGTCTGGTATAATTGTACTATATACTGTAGGTTTATTTTTATGAAAAAATCTAATTAACCTTAAAATGTGAAGTATACAAACATACACACACACACACACAGACACACACACACACACACACACACACACACACACAGACACACACACACACACACACAGACACACACACACACACACACACACACAGACACACACACACACACACACAGACACACACACACACACACACACACACACACACACACACACACACAGACACACACACACACACACAGACAGACACACACACACACACACACACACACACACAGACACACACACACACACACACACACACACACACACAGACACACACACACACACACACACACACACACAAACACACACAGACACACACACACACACACACACAGACACACACACACACACACACACACACACACACCGACACACACACACACACACACACACACACACACACACACACACACACACACACAGACAGACACACAGACACACACACACACACACACACACAGACACACACACACACAAACACACACACACACACACACACACACAGACACACACACACACACACACACACACAGACAGACACACAGACACACACACACACACACACACACACACACACACACAGACACACACACACACACATATAACAGCATACATTTTGTACACATGTTGTTTGCATATATATTTATCTATCTATCTTTTATATTTCCTTATATAATATCAACAGGGTTTCATGGGTTTTAGGATGATATACTGTACATGTACATGACATGTAAGTCCAAAAATGTATTACTAGATATGTTAAAATATCAAATTTTTCACTTGACAATATATTTCATATATGTAAATGTAATATATGCACAGATTTTACATTTGCATATGGTGTGGTTTGATTTACTCCTGACTTTAAATGCAAACTTTGCAGACTTTAAATGTTTTTTGCAAAAACTCCCAAAACTGAACGGAGGCTCTAGTCGAGAAGAAATAAAACCATTAAATATTTGTTTTTAATATAAAGATGCATTTGATCTTGAAAGCTGGGGTATATTAGAGCATCTGAAGAGTATTTCCACAATGGATGCTCTCGATCGACTCTATGAATGTGTCTTTTGTGACATTTTTAAAAGTATGAGGAGATGGATTGTGCCCCAAACCTAATGGCTCTGGCTGGTATTTTACTGTCAGTGCAGATATCTCAAGCGAATGACCCTTCTGTAGTGAAAGCACACAGTAATGTGGCGTGAGCTCGTCCAGCTCTTCAGTAACGAATGGCTGGCAGCAGACCGAAGAGGGATAAAGCTGAATTAATTCAGATGCTCCTGACATTCATGCATAAATAAGGCATTTAGTGCTCTTTGCATATGCTCCATTTAGAGGAAATACGTTTTTTATTGATATGGTGGTAAAACTGTTAAGAATCCATTATGCTTTTATTAATTGGCCTGATATTAATCAGCAGCAGCAGTGAATAAATACTGTAGTTTTTAGAAAAAAGAAAAAGAAAAGCAATGCAAAGGCAAATCATAACACATTTTGACATTTCAGTGTCAAAGGTCACAAGTCCAGTTATGCTCTGAGTGCAAATTCATGCCAAATAGAAATCAATTCAGTCACAAAAAATCTAATTTTATTTGTCACACATAGTATGATGTGCAGTGAAAATATTATTTCTCTCTCTGCACATAGAAATAAAATTATATATATATATATATATATATATTACAATTTTCATGTTAATTTTAGTTTTATTTTAGCAATTTATTAATTTATTAATTGTGTTTTTTTATTTTATAAATTTGTAATAGTTTTTAATAAATGTAAAAAATGTTTTTGCTTTGTGTGTGTGTGTGTGTGTGTGTGTGTGTGGAGTTCAGATTTAAAGCCTCTAAGTGCTGTCTGAAATTTTCTTCTATAATAAGCATTTTTATCAGGCTCCTATATTTTATACTTTAATTGCATAAAGTAAAATTACTGAACTTAATCATAGGAGCCTGATATATATATATATATGTATATTATAGATTTTAATAATTTAATTTCAGTTATACTTTTATTTAAAGTTAATCTAAATTAAACTGAGAAAATGTGCCTTGGTGACAGAAAAAGGTTTTATATTTTCTTTTATAATAAGAATAAGAATAATCAATAATTTGTGTTTTATATTATCTGGTTGTGATTGTAATACATTGTATTTCGGGACCCCCTCGAAAACGAGGGGTTACATCTCAAGGGGCTAATCCTAATAAATAAACTCAGTAATGTCTATCTTATTTTATTAATGTCTATTTAGTGTCTGTTTTATACGGAGCCCCGCACACGACATGGATGAAAAAATTAATAAATTGCATTCCCTCGATTTACTATAGCGTTCCCGCGATTTGATAAATTGTGCACACAAATTATTTTTTAATGCATGTCATGTGCGGGGCTCCATAGTTTTATTAAATATTGGAATGCTTTTTTAAATTTTTATTTTAGTGGTTTACAATATATATATATATAGTTTGTATTCATTTTATTTAGAAATCTTGTTATTTTTAGAAAAAACTATTTTCAGTTGTCAATGTTATTGCCATTTTTTCGTGACTATTCGTGAAGAATGAGAATTGTTTCTTCACCAGTATTTTTTGTTCCAGTGTAAATCCTGATGATAAACCGCTGGAGAAGCTCTGCTCTAATCAAACCCAAACAGCAACATCAACATAAACTCACCTCTCTCAGCTCATTGAAGCTTTTCCCCAAACTGTCACTCAGCGTTTGCTAATGATGAAAGGCCTGTCAGTCATTGGTACGACAGTCCTTCTCCTCCATTAACAAAGACGTTAACAGTCTGAGCGAATGATGGGAGTCCTTGAGAAAAAAAAGCTCCATCAATCTCTTCGAATCTAAAGCGCTGACTTCAGGCCGGCGTTATGAAGCGAAACAGAAGTCAGGGAATCCTTCTCTGACACACGGTGGTAAAACCAAATGTATTCTCCCCATAAACCTTGACTCAATGCCTTTTCAGAGCATCTTTCTGTGATAGATTATGCTGAGAGGATATACAGGGGTTAAAACAAACCGGCACAACACAAGGATGCTACAAAATAAAAAGCTGTTTTTCATGGCCACATGCCGACTTTAGTGGCACTCTTGATATCAGCGTTAAAAGTGATTTGCAGCACCGTATGTGGCAAGGAATCAAAACTTAATTTAAGCTGATAAAGATGCTATTTCAGAGCCAGATAAAGTGCTGCATCATGGACACGAGGGTTTCGGGTCTCCGCCGATCCTCAGATTTACAGGCCTGTTTTTTCTGCCTCATAAACGGCAAGTCTCCTTGCCAGGTGACACTGGGAAATGTTAATGGATTCATTTGTCAAGAAGGCCTTCTGCTTATTTACAGTCCACCTCCATTACGGCGTTTCTCCTGTAAGACAAAAAAATCCACCGGTCAAAATATTGATTACCTGCTCATCGGCAAAACAGACAGAGCCCATTAACACACACGAAATATGCTCGCCGTCTCACCTCGCCATTACTGTAATCACCAGAAGTAATCTTCCAGTAATTTACATAATTGGAGCATTTAAAAGTTGCTAAATAACACTGCCGAGCATCGTCTGCAGAGCAAAACAAGACACGACATTATACGATATAAAATATCCTGGCATATTCCTTCTTCGTGCTTTGTTTAGTTTTGCTAATTTTAATGTGTTTTAGGCTGAATGCCTAATCAGTCGTCCTATATGGTTTCTATCTAAAACACAGTAATCTCTGATTCAAACATTCAAACAAATAAAAATGAAACACTTACAGGAATAGTTCAGCAAAAAGTTCTAATGTGCTCACCCTCCGAGATTATAAAGAGTTTGTAGAAATGTAGCACTGCATCAGTGTCTCAGCAATGGATGCTCTGCAGTGAATGGGTGCCGTCAGAATGAGAGTCTGATAAAAACATCACAATAATCCACAGCACTCCAGTCCATCAGTGAACATCTGGAGAAGACAAAAGATGAAACACATCCAGCATTAAGATGATTTATTTTATAATCCATATCAAGTCCGTAATAATGAGTCTGTATTGGATAAAAATCAATTTTGAAAATTCCTTCAATATTAACACAGCACACTGTGCTCTATTTGTGAATGAACTGAGCTCATGTGTGTATCTTGTCAAATGTCACAAACCTGGTGATGAGTGATTCAGCAGCGGATCAAAGCTGAAGCACAGCCGTAAAAACAGCAGTAAAAGGTCAGTCCTGATGGAGCTCAGCGCCAGAGAAACCCTGCTTTCACGAAGAATCGGTGGTTTAAACACACCTCCACGTACAGCTTTAACTCACGACTAACTATCCAAACACATCTCTGATCGATCAACAATACAGTCAAACTGAGTGTACACACACACACACACTCACAAATCTACTGAAGTGACAAAAACACGCACTACGAAATTACTAAATTGCTAACTTAAATTAAAATGTAAAAAATCTAATTTGGAAAGGTAATATTTCACATAAATCCTATTAAATTATCTCTCCCTTTTTACTTAACTGTAATGCATTTAAAAGTAATCTTTCATGATTTTTATGCATCTGTTGTGATCATTTTATGTAAAGCATTCCTGATGGGTAAAATCTAATTATTCTAAAATACATCACATTACGGAGGCAAAGCAGGTTGCATTTCATTTTGTCTTTACAATGTTGTGTTCGGCAACTCATCTGTGTTTTAATGAGTCGAGTTCACAAGAATGATGCAGTGCCATATGGGATCCTCAGCTGAACAGTTTGGAAAAGACTTCATTTTCCCTCTTTTGGGTAAAACCTTTGAATACTTATATTTTTATTGAGATTGAACGTTTTTTGGGACATAATCAATACTTATTCAACACCTCACTTTCAAACGGGCCAAATCACCCCTGCAGATCATCATTTCTTGAATTTTAGGATTATTGAAATCGACTTCTCAGAACTGGAGCAGCTCTTTAAATGATGTCATTAATCATCTGTTTCCAGGTCAGCTGTGGAGCGCCGGACACCTGTGAGAGGAGCACAGCGTCCGAAACTGTCTGAAGCCAAAGAAGGACACACGTGTGTGCTATGAGTCTTTCTCTTAGGAATCAAAATAGATCAGAAATTAGAGGTCTGCAACTTAAAATTCGTTCTGTTACTGCCTCAAACTGATGAGTGAATGGTCAAGTCAATTTAATAATTAATTTTAAAAAAAACGTATTGTGAATAAATTATTGGGAAACATATTATAACTCCTTATCAATTGTTAAAATGTTAAAATTTAATTTCTGGCAACCACATCTGCAGATTTTTATTTAAAAAAATTAAAAAAGAAAATAAGAATAATACTAAAAAATAAATTAAAAATAAAAACAATAATAAATAAACAATATGGCAATATAAAAAGAAACTAATAAAAATGACCAAATACACAACAAATTAACTAAAATAAAAATATGAGCTTTTTAAAATCTTGATGATACTAAAATAGAGCACTGTTGACAACCCTTTCATATTTGTTTCCTGTATCTTTGTCTGTGAGAACACATTTTTTTCCTCCAATTTTTGCATTTTCTGAATGAGCGAGTGGCTTTCATAACATTGCTGCTGCATGCAGTTGCTAATGTATTTTTATTATGTTGCAATGTGGCTGATTTGTGTTCACCTGACTGCATGACTTGAGGAATCATCTCTGCTGTCTCACAGACGAGTGACGAGCCCAGGTTTAGTACTCAGGGTGAGTAGTTTGTTAGCAAACAGCAGTAAATAGGGCTTACAGTGCTGCTTTGTGTGCCTGTGGGATTGATGAAGAGCAAACAGATCATTACCTTCAGCCGGAGTCTTTGTGCTTGTGTTTACCTCCGGCAACTAATGAGCCCTGCGTCTTCATAGAGCATCACACACTCCCTCACGGAGAAGCGGCCGAGTGCCACACGTGAGTATTAACCATCAGCATGTGAGAATAATGTGCAGAAACGGCTGGAGAACACGAGAGACTCTCTCGTCATCCCTCGCTCGGTGAACAAGCAGCGTGAGTCAATATCAAAGAGTCTCCGTGACCTTTTTGTTTGTTTCTTCAGAACTGACGCCCACCTGCATGCATGCATTCGTGCATGACCAAAAACACTGGCACGAAGCCTCGTGCAACGCTCACTCCTCCAAATAACAAACAGACACCCACGAACACTGCTGGAGACTCTTCTGCTCACCTACAAACACAACGAGCTCCTGTTCAGAGGAAGGGCAAGAAATGTCCTCTAGAGATGCTCAAAGAAATCTTGAGGAAACAAAAACACCAACAACAACTCGGTAATAACTCACAATATTTCTCTCATTTTGCTGAAGTCTCATGCATCTCAGATGTTTCTTCTGAGAAGATGGTCCTAGTAATCTCACAATAATCTCATTTAGAGCAACCAGACGGTTTAAAGTTTAAATTGAAAATAACACAAAAACAGACTTGAATATGACCTAAAAAACACCTATATTTTTTCATGTATATTTCCGAACTATATTGATATAAGGCACTTTATATAATAGAAATGGCAAAGCAGCTTTACAGATAAATCAGAGTTAGTGTCACAAAATCAATTTCAGGGATCAGTAGTTTCAAGTTTTTACTTAATTGTGATTTCCAGACCTGGAGAAGTCATAGAGAATATATATTTAGCTATGCCTAGATCAGGTCTATTTTCTTTTAATATAAAATAATTTTATAATCACAAGCCAGTGTTATTTTAGTATAACTGAGATACTATTCTTTTTTTCTTGATTCATTTTATTTTATTTGTATAGTATTTACTTCACATTTATATATTTTTGTATATGTTTTATTAATTTTGTATGGTTTTATAATCTTTATTTTTATATTTATATTTTTTTTAAAGATATGTTTATACTGTAGGTTTTCATATTTTTATTTCTTTTTTTAAATTTCAGTGGTATTTATCTTATGAAGTTAAACCAAATGATATTAAGAAATATTGAAAAATATTATTCTATTTTTGTATTTCCTTTTTTATTTAATTTTGTTGTGTTGAATTCTATTTATTTTCAAATGATTTTAGTTAACTATAATAATCCTCCGAATAATCTTAGAATAAAAAGTATATTAATATATTAGGTCATTTTGTTTTCTTCATTAAATGTATCTTGATTTAAGAAAGTTTAGATATTTGTACTGAAAAACAAATTAATTAAGAACTATTTTTGTAGAGTATTTGTGAGAAAAAAAGAAATTTAGAAAATATTTTTCAACCATCAAAAGTCATCTCAGTATAATCTCAAACATGTGAGCTGCACTAAATTAATTTAATAGCTCTATACTCTTATTTTTATGACAGCTAGTGACTCCTTCACTTATTAGCTGAGATTTCTCCACCGGCTTCTGTGAGTTTTCGTCCTTTAACCTGAAGCTGGCAGGTTGAAGCCCTGAGTAATTGCGCTTTTCTTTCACATAATTTCTCCCCTCCTCAAACTGAAATGGTTTGACCTGCTGAAGTAAACAGGCATTAATCAAAGGCGGATGGGGAATTATCAGGAGGGCAGCCCACGGCGTTTGAAGGGGAGCGTGGAGCAGCGGGCCGAAAAGATGGATGCGGTCGAGGCTCTGGGCTTTACTGTCCTTGGGGAGCTGGTCACTGTGTCCACCTTGCAAAAGTGTGTCAAGGACAGTAAGCAGAGAACTAGTGCTGAATTTGTCATGCCGACTTCAAAATGCAACGAATGAAGATCACAGATCAGGACAAAACAACCAATCTCCCCGAGGAGAACGGGACGCTCGGGAGACGGGATGATCTGGGACATCTTTTAGTGTTTCCAAAGGCAATGCTTACATGCAAAGTTGTCGACTTGTGGGAAAAAATAACTTCCTGGGAAATTGGTGTAAAATATAAATAATAAAAATTACAATGTAGCTCTTTGCACATGCAGATAAATGTAATAACAAACGCTGTTGTGTTATCTTGCATTTGGTTGCCTGATGTTTGGGCATGCTATCATGGGAGTAATGGAAAGTAATTACTAAATTGTTTTGATGATATAATAATATCTGAGATGGTGTGTGATGAGACTGTCCCATTATCCAATCCGATCTATTATCGATAGTTAATAACATGTGCTTGTTTTAATCTTGTCATTTTCATCCAGTGTTTTTTATGTAATATGCCAAAAATATACGTAGATGGAAACATTGGATGGAGTTGCGCCTACAATCCCTGTGGAGAAATAAAAACACACAAATTCAGTCAATATCTCTCTTAAAATTAGATGCTCTTTATTGGCACTGATGGTTTTTTGAAGAATCTTTTTTACATGCAGTGAAAATTTCCAGGTCTTTTATAAGAAAAAAATAATCCCATCACAAATATCTGTTCTGACACGTCTTACCTGCGACTATGGCCAAGATGGATTATGGGTAAAAATCCATTACTCTGTTGGAGGTTCAGATTCACAGTGAAGGCAATTAATCAGTCCTCTATAAGCATATCACATTAACCAACCCAAGACTGCTGACTTTCAATTGTGCATTCGATTTGACACGAATTTATGAAGATAATCACACATGACGCAGATGTTTATATGGTCGCAGATACTAAAGCCACCTTCTGTCAGTTAGAAACAAAAGGTCACACGTGTCCTTAACCTTTAGTGGAGCTCTAAAAGGTATTGATGGTTTAAAAGGCTTTGAGAAGCTGATCAATATGGAGATTCATTCAGTGGGTCATTAGAGCATCCCTGTAGTCGTATTACAGCTCTTAAAGAACACACATTACTGTTTTTAGGAGAGCAGTTGTATAAAACAGCAGTAAAACCTCTGGTTGTGAGCGCAGGCCTTTGTTTAAGGTTGTCAGATTGCTCTGCGAGAGAATAAGACGTGCTGATTGCAATCAGCCAAAGATCTGAATAAAAAGTGATTGCTTATTTATTTCTGTGTGAAGTTTTTGGAAGCGTGTGTGCAAGTCCGAAATGTTTGTTTTCCCGCTCTGGACGGCAAATGCAATGCTGCTGACTTTCGTGCATGATTGGGAATAACAAATACTGTCATTTTTGGATCTTAATGACATGCACGCGTGAGGTTTCATCTGAGAATTGAAATGCGTGCATCAGAAGCATCAGCGCGACACGCTCCGAACAAAAGCCACATTTGGAGCGCCTTGTCATGACTGATGAGCCAATCATGGAGAAATTGTTCATTTGTTAATTGTTAATTGCACATGCCTGATTCAAGACTGTATATAGATGTGAGGGCGGCACAGTCATGTGTCATCAAATCAACAAAAGAAGAAATGAAATAATCGACATGACTGAAAGACTGAAATCAGCTCTGAGCTGGCCAATCAGAACACATCTTCAGTTCTTTACACTAAACACCAGTCAAAAGCTGAATTTATAATCTGAAAATCCTAATTTGGCATTCCTGGACAAAAATGGCTAGCCTTTTAAAATAGATTTTAAATTATGATAAATTATCACGAAATATTACATTCTATTTTTTTGTCAACTTGTTTTCTTTCAGTTTGTGCCGGGATTGTCTTTATTATTATTATTATTATTTGGAACAAATTGATTGTAGGCCTCATTGACCTTAACTTATGTACCTCAGTTTTTTAATAAAAAAATACATTATTTATACATTTTTTGCTGAAAAGCCAATGTGCATTAGCTCAGATCAATCAATATGTTTCTAAAAAAGAAATACAAAACCTGTGCTATTAAAAGAAAACAAGATAACAAAGATTGCATCCAATATTTGATGATAATATAGCATAATTCATTTATGTATTTTAAATTTTTTTGGGGGTTTGGGAACACAAAGGTGTAACAAAATAGGGGAAAAGTTAAAAAAAAAAAAAATAATTAAAAGAAAAGATTCTGTGGATGTTAAATAATAAAAAAAAGCATATTATTTCTTATTTCTCCATTGGAACTGCATGGAAAACATCATTCAGTATATATTTCCATATGTAACTGCATGCAAAATTTGGGATATGGAATTCATCAGATTATGAGAAGAACTTTATATGCAATTAGAAGTTTGTAGGCTGGAAAACCGCTAGTGTACCAATGTGGGGAAAAACCCCCATAAATGACCTCTTTTTGAGGAAGTTTTTATAGCCGGTGTGAGCAAAGTCTAAATGACTGCGGTTCTGCCCTCTGAGTGACAGCACTCGCTTTCAGCGTGAATCCAGTGACAGGACACACAAAACACATCTAAAATGAGAAAGAGCTTTGTGATTGACTGCACAAAGAGATCTGGCAAGAAATCTGAGGCATATTTTTACAGACTACCGAAAAATTCTAGAAAAGAGAAGCAAATAAATGGCTGAGATTCACAGAAACAAATGGACTCCATGCAGAGAAACACGTATTTGCAATTATCATTTCATGTTAATATACTGAATTTTATGGTAAAATCATATTGTATTGTTGTATATCGTATTGACAACTCATCAATTAAATATATACCATCTTATATTCTGCATAACTGGATGTTTTTAAATAAACACTTACTAAAACTATGTATGTTTTTGGGATACATATATAACATTGACATGATAATAAATTCTGTTAAAATGTGATACTTGTATTGTGCCTTGAGATGCTTATGTGCTTTTCTTTAATAAAAAAATTATAAATCCTCTTCGGGTAAAATGACCCAAACACAACACGAGGGGCAAAAACCTACTCATATTAATGCTTTGTAGACAAAAACTGTTATTCTTAAAACCTGTCAATGAAAGGTTCTTTGAAGAGCCAAAAAATTCTTCTTTAAAATGTTCTTTATTGGCAATGATTGTGGCATTAAGAACTTTTAACATCCATGGAACCATTAAAAGGTTCTAAGGGTTCTTTAGATGTTCTTCACACTAAGAAAAAATGGTTCTTTTAAGAACTTTTGACTGAAAGGTTCTGTTGGGAAAACCTTGAAACCTTTAAGAATGAAGCACAGTGAGTCGTAGACATTTTCTGTGCTTCTGAGTTTGGATGAAAAATGGATTCAAACACATTTAAATGAGCCAAGCCTAGCAGAGATACACTCAAATGAATCAGATTATACCTAAATAGTTCATAAATGCACACAAGAGGGACAGACGACGTGTAAACCTTTGTAAATGGAGTCCAGACTCCTGATCACAAGCTGCAGAGACACCAGCGCTCTGCCTTTGCCTTTCATCTCGCTGCTTCTCTGTGGAACCTGAACCAGCTCTTTTAGTTCGGTGTGTGTTTCAATATTGTCAGGCCGTGACATTACAAGCAGAGGAATATTGGTAGATCTGAGGTTTGGGTAACTGGAGAGGAAAGCAAATCCCACCTTATGATTAATGAGCAGGATGTCAGGACTTTTTCCTAATGATGATTTATAGAGATTTCTGAAGAATGCCATCGCTCTGTCATCCAGAGATCTGTCTTCAAACACGGTGTTTGAAATGTGTACAGACAAATTATGCATGAGTACTGTTGTGTTTCAATGCACCACATCTATGATTATGTTAGTGAGGCTGTTAACCTTGATTTCCATTCCATCATTCTGAATACAAATGTCTTGAAATAATAAACCGATTGTGAAAAATGGCATTCTGGCACATGGCCTTATAGAACTGGAATTTGCATTATACGGCCAAGATCTAACAGAAAATCACCCATATATTCAGCATATTTTGTTCCTTTTATTTTTTTAGAGAATAGATCTTGAATTATTTTTTATTTTTTTTTAGAAAATATTCCAGTGTGTCACGGTTGGTAAACCGTGATCTCTGGGTTTTGCACTTAGTGGGTGTCTGTGTGTTACGCGTCAGCACTGATTAGTTTGTGGGCGTCTCTGTTAATTGTCATCAGCAACAGCTGTCACTCATTACTGATCCCTATTTATTGGCTTGTCTAGCGTCTGGTGTTCGTGAGAGTGTTGTTTCATGTTTGTAACCTATGCCTTGCTTTCTTGTGTGTTTCTGCGTTGGATGTCCGTGTCTCCCCGGAACCCCGTCCACTCTACGCAACCACCATCAAGCAACACCACTTACCTTCGGCTCGCTTCCCCGCAGTTCCTGTGTCACCCTCTCCTGCAGCCAACTCACCTCCAACTTCCGGATTCGTCACTCATCACCACCATCTTGGACTGTGAATTCCTCCCAGCGTTGTTTGTGTCTCAAGTACTGTCTGTATCATTGTCTTCATTAAATATCATTAATCTCACACTTGCTTCCTGCCACTCCTTCACCCAGTCGTTACAGAACGCTCTCACCAAACATGGAAGCAGCGAGCACCACTTCACTGTCTGAATTCATTCACCACAGCGCCAGAGGAGGCCAAGGTTGTGTTTGCTCTTACCCTACTCTCTGGCCGAATGGCGGTGTGGAAGAATCAATATCCGTGTTGCGCCTCGTTCCATTCCCTCTCCGAAGAGATGAATCGGGTGTTTGATCGAACCGTGGCCGGCAGGGAGGCCGCTCACCAGCTCTCGGACCTCAAACAAGGAGAATCATCAGTGGCGGACTATTCCATTCAGTTCCGCACCCTGGCGGCCGCGTGCCAGTGGAACGAGGCGGTGCAGTGGGATCGATTCCTGCATGGGCTGGCCGACCGTGTTCAGAAGGAGATCTACCTCCTCGAGCTGCCCCCAACGCTCAACGGCCTAATCGACCTGGCCCTTCGGGTGGACGCTCGGATTAACCACCTGGGTAGACAAGTCAGTCCTACACGCCATTACCTCTCTCCGGAAAGGGGCCGCTCACGTCGATTGAACATGGTCGGTCCCGTCTACGATCACGAACCCATGCAGGTGGGTAGAGCTCGGCTTTCCCGGAGGGAGAGAGAGCGGCGGAGGTCCCAAGGACTATGCTTATATTGTGGTGGCTCGGAGCATTCCATCCATTCCTGCCCGGTAAAAAGAGCCAGCCCGGTAGTAAGTTTGAGGCTACTATTGGGTGGGATCTCCGCCGGGAAGTCCTCAACCACATCATCGACTCTCCTTCCGGTGAAACTGCGGTGGGAGAACCACACTCACAACTGTCACGCCCTTCTGGACTCTGGGGCCGAAGGTAATTTCATTGACTCTCTCCTTGCACATCACTTGAACCTTCCTGTCCTTCCTGTGTCTCATCCCATCCATGTCACCGCACTCAATGGCCAGGAACTGCCACACGTCACCCACTACACTGAACCCATCACTCTGCTCACCTCAGGCAACCACAGTGAAACCATATCCTTTTACCTCATGGACTCCCCTGTAGCTCCCATTGTTTTAGGTCACCCCTGGTTAATAAAACATAATCCACGAGTGGATTGGGGTTCCAACACTGTCACCTTGTGGAGTGAAAGTTGTCATGAGTCTTGTCTGGTTTCTGCTTGTCCTGTTGTCCTTGTTTCTGTCTTTCAGAAGGAGAACATGGTTTTGCCAAATGTGCCCGCAGAGTACTTGGACCTGAAGGAGGTGTTCAGTAAGTCCCGTGCTGCTTCTCTTCCTCCGCATCGTCGCTACGACTGTGCTATAGATTTAGTGCCAGGTAAGTCTCTGCCTAAAGGCAAACTTTACTCTCTTTCTATTTCGGAGAGGGAGGCCATGGAGAAATACATTTCTGATTCCTTGGCATCGAGGTTCATCCACCCTTCCTCTTCTCCAGCGGGGGCGTGGTTCTTTTTTGTGGGTGAGAAGGATGGTTCTCTGCGACCTTGTATTGACTACCGAGAGCTGAACAACATCACAATAAAGAACACCTATCCGTTACCGTTGATTTCTTCAGCTTTCGAGAGGTTACAGGGAGCAGCCTTATTCACAAAATTGGATTTTCGTAACGCTTATCATTTGGTCCGCATGAGGAAGGGGGATGAATGGAAAACCACCTTTAACACCCCTAGAGGGCACTTTGAATATTTGGTGATGCCGTTCGGGCTCTCCAACTCGCCAGGGGTTTTCCAAGCACTCGTTAATGACGTGTTGAGAGACATGGTAGATCAGTTTATATATGTTTACCTGGATGACATACTGATTTTTCTTCATCTCTCCAGGAACATGTTCAACACGTCAGACGAGTGCTCCAGAGGTTACTCGAGAATGGGCTTTTTGTCAAGGCGGAGAAATGCGTATTCCATGCACAGTCTGTTCCCTTCCTAGGGTATATCGTCTCGTCCGAGGGAATACGTATGAATCCTGACAAGGTTAAGGCTGTGACAGATTGGCCATCTCCAGATTCCCCTAAGGCCCTACAGCGGTTTCTGGGGTTCGCCAATTTCTATCGACGTTTCATTTGTAATTTCAGCCAACTAGTCTCACCTCTGAAGGCCTTGACCTCCCCCAGTACTCCATTCAGGTGGTCGGATGCAGCCGAAACTGCATTTACCAACCTCAAGAGCCGCTTCGTTTCGGCTCCCATCCTTGTAGCTCCTGATCCCACACGGCAGTTCGTGGTGGAGGTCGACGCATCAGAGGTGGGGGTAGGAGCAGTTCTTTCCCAACGTGCTGCCTCGGACGATAAGATGCATCCCTGCGCGTTTTTTCTCCCATCGTTTATCTCCTGCTGAACTCAATTAAGACATTGGTAACAGAGAATTGTTGGCCGTCAAATTAGCGTTAGAGGAGTGGCGTCACTGGTTGGAAGGTTCAGGGGTACCTTTCATTGTTTGAACCGATCACAAGAATTTAGAGTACATTAGAACTGCCAAAAGACTCAATTCCAGGCAGGCTCGGTGGGCAAAAAATGTCAAACCCGATTCTTTGTCACGTCTTTTTGATCCCTCCGCCCGGTGACTCCAGAGTGTATTTTACCTGAGAAAATAGTCGTCTCAGCACTCGTATTGGAGGTCAAATCGAAGATCAAGACGGCCTTAGAAGGGGTAACGCCTCCGCCCACCGGTTGCCCACCGAATCGTTTATTTGTGCCGGAAGAGTTACGGTCCGAGGTTATTCAGTGGGGTCACTGCTCTAACGTTGCTTGTCATCCAGGGATAAGCCGAACCAAGGGGTTAGCTAAACAACGATTCTGGTTGCCTCTTATGGCTCGTGACGTCCACGATTTTGTTTTGGCTTGCTCAGTTTGCGCCAGTGGTAAGTCGTCTAACCGGCCTCCTGATGGGCTTCTTCAACCGCTTTCTGTCCCTTCGAGCCCTGGTCACATATCGCACTAGATTTTGTTACCGCCCTCCCGCCCTCTAATGGCATGATGGTCGTTTTGACCGTAGTGGACCGGTTCTCGAAGGCGGCACATTTCATTCCCTTGCCCAAATTACTGACAGCCAAGGAGACAACCTGGAGCCAACAACTCTCTATGGTGGACTACGCTCACAATTTGTTACCAGTGTCAGCCACGGGCCTCTCTCCGTTTCAGTGCAGCTTAGGTTACCAGCCACCAGATTTTCCCAGTCTGGAATCTGAAGTCGCGGTCCCCTCCGCTCCAGAGGTACCAAGTACTATTCTCTTCAATTTCTTTCACTTTGCTCTTGGAATAAATGCTGTGAAACGATGTGTGTGTGTGTTGTTGTTTTTTTTATGGCAGTGTAACTCCAAACTGTCTTTACTTTGAAAGCAAAAACCATGTAAAAGAAAAAAAAAACAGTTTTCAGTATTTTGTTTTTTAAAATAAAGTAAAAAATTTAAGCTAAAGTTTTACAATACAATTATTTTACAATGAAGTTTATTTACTATTTAATTTATATATATATATATATAGGCAGCACAAAGAGGAAACCAGACACAACATGCTTTAAGCAATCACTAAGCATCGCTCTCTTTCCCAGCGTTGCCGGCCTGATCACGTGCTGCTCCTGAAGTAAGGATGGGATTATTTTCAAGTAACCCTAGACTGCTGCCCATCAGCCTCATCTGATAACACGGGACGTTTCCCAGGGAAGTGACCCGAGGGCAGCGTGTCGACTGCAGACCTGATGCATTTCAACACGTTCTCTTCATCAGTGTATCTGCCATGCGATCTCACAAACACACACACACACACACACACACACACACACACACACACATATCAGGAGCAAACACTGTTACTGCACTCTCTCTACCAAATAAGCAGCATGAGTGTGAAGGATTTACAGCACTGTGAGCTTCAGATGATGAAGAAGACGAGGACTTACTGCACTGAAAAAAATAAATATATATATATTGGTGTAGGATTGGCTTTAAAACCATTTTTACTCAGTAACTGTTAATCATTTTACAAATAATTACATAATAATAATTATAACTGCCAATAAGAAATGCCACTAAATGTGAAATTTCACAATACAAACTTTTTGTAAAACACCTTTTTTTTATTTGCACACACTGCAATAACCTTTTTTTTTTAAGATGATTTATTTTTATAACTATTTATTTTCAACTTCAAAGAAAACTTTTTTCAGTGTCTGTGAGAGAGAAACAATGAAATAAATAAAATAAAAAGTAACTTTTATGCAAAAATATATAACAGTATATTTACATTGTAAATATTTATGCATCATGTTAGTATTTATATACCACCTTGATGCTCATTTTCATTTTGAAGTAGTATTTCTTTTTTCATTTTTATATATTTTAATATGTAAATTATTCCCGTAATGACATTAAATTTGTCAAAAAGAAAACATTTTAAAACATTTAAAAATATTACTATATTTCTGATCAAATAAACACAACCTTAGTGAGCAGAAATGGTTTGTCTTCCAAAAACAAACCATTTATAAAAATCTCAATTATTCCAAACTTTTATAAATGTTTTATATGAAAGCCAGTTTCCGCAAAAGAACACAAAATAAAAGGTAATTGCAACTTTTTATCTCACAAATCTGACTTTCTTCTTGCAGTTTCTATCTTGGATTTTTTTAGGAATTTGGGTGGAAATTGTGTTTCCATGAAAATAATCAAAATAATGAATGGCTCTAAAATTGGTTTTCACATCAAGTGTAATTCCTCGTATCTTTCTTCTGATGTCTGAGAGTTATCTGACCCGGACGTGTCCTCGACAGGTTTGGGGCCAGCGGTGACCTGTTTATCTCATTAGGAGATGTTCGCTTCAGGGCAACTAAATGCAAAGCAAGCAGAAAAATGAAAATGAAAACTATTCTCTCCTTCAACCGTCTCGAGAGAGTCTCATATCCTCCAGACATCAGTCAATGAGAACAGCAACAAATTAGCAGCACGTTCCTCACCTAAAAACCTGCAAAACCACACACAAACGTCTACAAATAACTGGAAGGATGAAGGATGAATGTCAGGCCTTGAAAACAGCAGCTCATTTAAACAGTGTGTAAACAAGCGCAACAACAAGCAGGAAAAAATCATTCTGTCCCGGAAACCTATTTTCACTAAAGCAAGAGCCAAATGATTGAGATAAAGTACCGCAGTAAACACCCAATAAAATTCACCCAGAGACCAGCTAATGTAGATTACAGAAAGTGTTTTCTTACCAACAGAAACAGCAGGGATCGATGTCTTCCGATCGCCCAAGGAGCTCACGCCAGACAGACACCAGACCACAAAAACAAAAGAGCCACTAATTCTGCTTTTGTTCTCTGTGAATCCAGACTCTCCTCTGAACCTCCTGCTGAGAGCGGGTGGAAACGTGGGGTCGGGGGGTTCGAGCACGGGATGGGAGATATCAGGAACCCCTGTGCTGTTTCTGCCCCGGGTGACGGCAGCGCTCGAGGGGTTTCTTTAAGACCCACAGAGACCCTTGTACTCCACCAGTAAAGAACAACTGCAAAGATTCCCTGCAGATTACAAAAACACAACGTAGAAGCTTGCTGATGTGTGGAATGGGCTGATTTCAGCAGATACACTACCAGATTTTTAAACAGTAATTTTTTGTGTTTTTTAAAGAAGTCTCTTCTGCGCATCAAGACTGCATTTATTAAATCTAAAATACAGTAAAAGCAGTAAAATTGTGAAATATTTTTTACTATGTAAAACAGCTGTTTTATGGGTGAGAAACTGTTAAAGTGTAATTTATTTCTGTGATGCACAGCAGTATTTTCAGCATCATTCCTCCAGTCTATGATCTTCAGAAATCATGAAAATATGATGATTTACTGCTCAAGAAACATTTCTGATTATTATCAATGTTAAAAACTGTTTTTTTTTTCAGGATTCTTTGATGAATAGAAAGAAAAAAAGATCCAAAGAAAAAAAAAAAAAAAAAGTGTAACATCATACACTATATAATTCAAAAGCCTGGAGTCAGTATATATAATATATATATATTTTTTGCATTAAACTGATCAAAAGGTAGTTTGATGATAAAGACATTTATAATGTCACAAAAGGTTTCTATTTCAGATAAATGCTTTTAAAAACTTTAATCATCAAAGAAATCTGAAATCATAATATTATTATATGTTTTTGAGCAGCACATCAGAATTTGTACAAGTACAAAAATGCATCTAATGGTCTGCATTAGTGATACATATTCAATAACAATGGTTCCTGGGTTTTCTGCCTATTGTCAATTAAACTGATAGTCCCGCCCCCTAACACATGTGATTGGTTGATTCAGAAGTTGACACGGCAGGTCATACAAACTAAATTGTGTGTACAAAATACCATAGCATTGTACAATGACGACAGAGTATATAATGATTAAGTTTACAGCACCTTCATAAATTGAAAAAAAAAACACAAAAAAGCAAAATCACACCCAGTGCACAATCATTTTGTAGATTTATGCGTTTTTCTAAAGAACCCTTTTACCCCAGACTCAACCCACCAGTAATGAACAACTGCAAAAATTTTAAGAGCTTCTTTATTTCACCTGTTCCCTACTTCTCAATTAGTATTTTCCTCAAGAGATTTCAGAGCTACAAAAGACACGAACGGACATTATGTTAATAGATTTAATATATTAACAGTTAGCTGAATGCCACTTGATTGTGAAAAGGTGTGTAGAAATATTGTACTACACTAAATAATAAACAATGCTGTGTTGAACCGTGCTTGGGAGGAAATGCAACTATAATGTTCAGTCTAATAATGGATTTCACTTATTTATTTGACTCTTTTTGGTGGTGAAATACAAAAGAAAACGTCTCTAATTTGTGCACAGTTTGACCATGCAGCAAACAAATGTGTTTGTATTTTCTGAAGTTTGCAGTCATTTTTCTCCATGTCTGTAAGCTTTTGAATGATTTTCTGTGACTGCGCTTCTCTAAGCCTGCAAAAGGAAAAGCTGCTTGAGAGATTGAACGCGGGTGGAGGGTGGGAGAGTTGATTATATTTAAAAAAAAATGTTTATTTCAGCCATGCATCATTAAATACAACCGCTAACAGCACTGGGATTTTTATCCACAACTCAGATGGAAACAATTGAAGTCGTGTATGATGGTGGACTCCATCAATAAACAGCACACAGACTCGTACCCCTGCTGTTCTCAGTCCATAATTATTACTGTTCAGATGGAAACACAGAAAGTGTACAAAAGATTTGTTCCTGTCTAACTACAGTGACCTAGTTCCACTTGAATCACAGAAACCGTGGATCTGAAAATACAAGTATTTCACTAAATATTTGGACTCATTTCTAGCAAAGTGTAATTAAAAATGAGCCTCTGCTGCTGTAATGGAGAGCAACTCAATCCTGTGAGCTGTCCCAAACCTCTCGGTGATGACGGGCAGAAGTCATTGTGTAGCTACAATGCAAATATTGTTCATCTCGGTTTCATTGACATTGTTGCCACACTTAAGAGCAGACATTCGATCTCCTGCGAAGCAGAAGGGTTCAACCTCGCGAAGAGGGGCACGTCTCTACACTTCCAGAATTACAGAGAGCACGGCCCCGGGGTGAGATAGATTGGGTTCCTTTACCCAGAGGTGTTAAATTCAAAACCGCATTTATTACAGTGAAAAACACTTTTCTTATGACATCTGCTCACTTAAAGTTAGTTATAGCGCCCCCTCCTTCACACTGCTATTATGAGGCTTTAAATTCCCAATTCCAGGAGTCAGATGTGAACAATAGATGTGTTTATTTTAGAGACATAAGTGTGGTGAGATGTATGGAACGCCATGAAGGTCAAAAATTTTAATTTTAACACAATCAACATGTAAACAATGTGTAAACAATGCATAAAAATACGTTGACAACACGCAAGCAATGCACAAACAAGTCGCAATGTGTAAATGCGTAAACAACGTGCAAACAATTAATAAACTATGTACAAAAATAGTGTTTACAATACACAAACAACATGTAAACAACACATAAACAATGCACAAACAATGCTTAAACAACATGCAAACAATCAATAACACAATGCATGAAAATAGTGTTTACAATACACAGACAACATGTAAACAACACACTGACTACATGCAAACAATTCAAACAAGATGCAACAACATGTAAACAACACAATGACAATGCAAAGAAAAAGTAAATAACAGATATAAAACACATTGACGAAGCGCAAAGATACAACACGGTAACATTGCGCAAACCACACATAACAAACATAACGGAAACAATGCGTAAATGAAATTTTAGCACATAAACAATGTGCAATGTAGCATAAACTACATTGTTACATCTTAGAACAGTTATATTTAACTTGCATCTAGTTCTAATCTTTCACACTGCTCTTGAAATGAGATGATATTGTTTTCTGGTTTGCTGTACATTACTGTGTTTCTATCTTCATCCAGAGCTTCAGTCTCAGGAATGTCCAGATGGAATCAGTGTAATTGACGTAGAGCAAAAGCTGATTTGGCTTCTCCAGGGAGGAGTGCTTGAGGCCGGAGGTTAAAGTCTGGTTTCAAACGGGTCTTGTGAAGTGGAGGAGGGGGTTTGGAGAATAGCCCTCAGGTGAGATCTATGGGGAGCGACTCAAGCCTCAGAAGCCACAGAGAGGGAAATATTCACTTCAAGGTTTGTAATGTTCTTGGAGAAGTCTCTTTTGCTTACTGAGGCTGCATTTATTTGATCAAAAAATAGTGAAATATTATTAGAATGTAAAACAGCAGTTTTCTATGAGAGTATCTGTTAAAGTGTAATTTATTTCTGTGATGCTCCGCTGTATTTTCAGCATCATTCCTCCAGTCTTCAGTGTCACATGATCTTCAGCAATCATTCAGTACTCTATAATTGTGTCATAGTTTAACGTCACTTTTGATCCATTTAATGCATACTTAATGAATAAAAGTATTAGTTTCGGTCAAAAAAGGAGAAGAAAAATATACAGACTCCAAACTTTTGAACTGTGGTGTATATATTGTTACCACACTGCTTACTTAGTATTTGTGTCTTGTTTTCCAGTATAAATATCTTAACATTCTTGCATTTACTTGACAAGTACAATGATTTAAGATATGTCTTGTTTTCTAAAAATAATTATCAACATTTTGTAAGTTTTTTGCTTAAAACAAGGAAGAAATATCTGCGAGTGGGGTAAAAAAGAAAAAAAAAACTAATCTTGATTCAAAGGCCAAACAAGATTATTGTTCTTGCCCCACTGGCAGATATTTTTGCTTGCTCTAAGGAAAAACTACACAAAACAACACATAATATCTTGTAATTTTCCTTGTACAACAAATTCATCTTGATTCAAGAATGTTGTATATAGTTATACTAGAAAACAAGACACAAAAACAGGGTAAGAGAATAATTTATATATATATATGTTGCTCTTTTGAACTTTCTATTCATCCTGACAAATAAAATCCATCACAGTTTCCAGAAAAATATTGTGCAGCACAACTGTGTTCAACATTGATAATAATCAGAAATGTTTCTCGAGCAGTAAATCATCAGATTATTCTGATTTCTGAAGATCATGTGACACTGAAGACTGGAGGAATGATGCTGAGCTGTGCATCACAGAAATAAATTACACTTTAACACAGATTCACACAGAGAACAGCTGTTTGAAATCATAATAATATTTCACTATTTTTACTGTATTTTGGCTCCAATAAATGCAGTATTGGTGAGCAAACATTAGAAATCATGAGCGGTGTGACCGTGCAGCACTAATCCAGAGATCTCATGAATCCTCTCGCAGGAGAACAGTAGCTGCGCTTCAACCGCCGAACACTATAATTACGCAGCACTTCAAGCAGTGACGATTGTCGGTTCAATGGGATTTCTCTGATGATTCATTAGCTAAAGAACAAAACCGGCCTGAACCTGCACGTCCAGCTCGTTCTGTCAACACAGCCGCTGTGACTTGCCCTGTAAGTCATTTCATGTAATTTTGTGGTAATCCTAGAAGGCTGAACGGAGCATTTTTCTCTTGTGGTTAAAGGTGTAATGGTCCCATCAGTCGAAAGCACTCAATTTTCATTCCATCTCTGAACACCTGGAGTGTGTCTTTGCGAAGGGCATCACTTGTGCAAACAATGGGGAGTGTGTCAACAACCTTTCAGAGACGCCATATTTCTATCTGTTTCAGAGCAACAGAGACATTCGGTGGAGCTGAAGACATCTCGAGCTGAAGAACAACACCACAAGCAGTTTGGAAAGCTTCGCACACAACAAAACTCGAAACTCCTGACAGGGTCACAGATATGAGAAAGAGAAACAATCATATAAATACAGAGCATTACATATGTTGAATTTCAAGGAGCTCTTAAAATCACAACCTATCTGTGTTTTTTCCACTGCCGTTCAGACGTTTGGGATCAGTAAGGTTTGTAATGTTTTGGAAAGAGGTCTCTTCCGCTCATTGAGGCTGCATTTATTTGATCCAAAATACAGAAAAACAGTAAAATGTTTACAATTTTAATTTTAACAATTTAAAAATAATGGGGTTTTATTTCATTATACTGTATTTGTTTATTTATTTATTCATTTCTGTGATAAAAGCTGAATTTCCAGCATCATTATTCCAGTCTTCAGTGTCACATAACTTAAACCACTTAAAAAAAAACATAGACATAAAAAATAAAACATCAACAAAATCCCTCTTCCCATTTTGAATGTCAGTGTGAATATATTATTATTATTCTATCATTATTACTATATATATATATATATATATTTGATTAAATACATATTTTCACATACATAAAATAATGTATTTAATAAACTATTTAAATTTTTTTTTTTATAATTTACATACTTTTACATGCATTATTTATAACATAATACGCATATGTATTTTACATGCATTTATTGTTATTTTTATATTTCTTGATTTTATGCATATATTTGTGTTACATAGTTTTTTACATTAAAATATTAATAATACTTTTAACTATATATGTAAAAAAAATTATATTTATATATTTTATATATTCAGTTTTATTCAGATTATAAAATATATGTAGTGTCATTATTTTATCTAAAATATATAATTTAAAAGTGTGTGTATGTACATATGTATGTGTTTTATATTTATGTATTTTATGCATGCACATCACACACACACACACACACACACACACACACACACACTAACACACACACACACACAGTTTTAAAGTATGACATTTCCATTTCCAAGTTTTTCTTTTTTTCTAACATCTCTTCTGGTTCTTTTTGTGAATCCTGATAATAACGTGACACATTTCAAGTAAACCAGGATTTTTCACATTTTTTTTCAAAGAATACTGTGCACTTACATGAATCGTTCAGGATAAGACCAGGAACATGAGTTATAAGAGTAAATAGAGTCAATGTGGATTTCATATTGGTTTTCAGAGCATTTCTGCCGTCGTCTGGGTCAGTGCTGTGCATTTACTCTCACACAGCAATCAAGCGACATTAGGAGCTCCTGACTGTGTGTGAGCGAGGGAGAATATGATGATGTGTACTCCGTTCATCCTCATATCTTAGGGTTTCACAGCACTTCAAAGTGTGTGTGATGAGTGCGGAGGGCAGACACTGATCCTGGCTCTGTAAACACCATTAAAACTGAATCACTTCCGAGAGAAGGATGTCACTTCGGAAACAAGAGCGGAAACACCCCAAGAAAACATGCTTGATCAAAGAAAATATTTGCTTTGTCTACACAGGGAGCTGCCTTTTAAGGGAAATTAGCACCCTACATTGACCTACATTCACTTTAGTAAACAAAACATACTCAAATATCAAAAATATTGATATTTTTTCTGAAACACTTCACAGCAAGGTCTCATTTGTTTACATGAGTTCATATAGCTTATAAACTATAGAGTTTTATGACCTAGTGTTCTTTTATTTATTCAGCTTCAGAGGATGTGTAAATCAAAGATTTTATGACTGGTTTTGTGCTCCATACAGTATATCTTCATTTTAGTTATTTTTTTGTAATTTTCTTGTGTTTTTGTTATTTTCATTACTATTATTTCAATGTCGTTGCTATTATGTTTGTACGATTTTAGTATAAAGTTAAACTAGATTAAATTTTTTTTTTAATAAAATACGTTTTTAATATATATTTATTGTATTTCAATTGAAATTTATTATTTTTTTATTTTCTATTTATTTTGTTCAACTTTTCTGTGTATTTAGTTTTATGCAATGAACAATATATTGTATTCACCATTGTTAATGTTAATTAATAAAATGTTCATGTTAGTTAAATGTGCATTAATTAATGTTATACGATTCAACTTGCAAGAAAAACAGATTATTGAACTATATTTTAAAAGGTAAAATTATTTCAGTTTAAATTTAATTTAATGTGTTACATTTAGTTATAATTATTGTGAAATGTAATATGCAATTTCTGAGTGAAATTTGTTTCAGTTTTTTTTTTTAAAGTGTACAAATCATTATATAAAAAATAATATTAGAACTTACTGTAAAGTGTTTCTCATTTCTCTCACTTTGCCTTCCATATTGAATGAATTGTCACTGATTTTGCACAATGCATTCTGGGATGTCTTCTCAGAAAGGAGCAGTATTGCTCTATTAATTTTCAGAAACAGCTTTTAGTCACAACGTCTTCAAATGCTGTCTAGGTAGGCAGCACACTAGGACTTATGTTAATAAAACGGCAGAAATCCTCTGTACTGTATTATTCATTGTAACAGTTCAACCATTTAGATTTTAGTATGTGATTTCTAAGCTCTTCCGTGCTATCACAGTTGGTTTGAAGAATTAACTGTAATGTAAGCAGTATTTCTGCAGGCCTGGAGCTGTCAGTGTGATTGAGGACTCGGACAGCACATGAATTTCAAATCCAGGGTGAAGACGTGCAGGTACAGGACTGGTGAAACGAGACTGAGATCCAGCAATTAGAAGTTAGCGCATGCACAGCAGAGAAGGACGTGTTGCTCGTCACTGGAGCGAGACCCTCAAACACAAACCTTCAGACTCTTCAAGACAATTACACGCCGAATGTAAATCCACCGTCGCTTTCCCAGCATCAACCCAGACACGTCTGACTCTCCTCAGCATCAACAAACTCTTCTCTCTATTATAAACCTGCTCTCACTTGGATTTTGTTCTGAGAGCTGCTGGAGAGAGAATGAATAAGTGTGAAGGCCTACGCTGAAAATCAACAACAACACGCGCACGATTCACTGACAATCTGGCAACGCTTAAATGAGCCAATGAGCATCACACAAAAACATTAAGCTTTACCCTACACAGAGAAGCCAATAACACACAATTACAGCTTACGAACACATTCATATTCACAGAAAGCGTTTAATGCAGAATGCGTGTCAGAATGAGCTACAGCTGTAATAACGGCGCTGTAATGTGAAAAGCAGAGCTGCACAGGTTTCATGAATTAGCACTGCTGCTGTATCTATAGTGTACATGTGCACATATGTTTCTCAGTCCTATCAATTTCACCGTTTGCCCCCGATAAAAACTGAAACTCCCCTTGACTAATTCTTTGAAAGCTCCAGATTGCTTGAAAATGATGAGATGCACATTAACAGATGGTCCTGGTGTGATGCAAGATTTCACGAGGGTTGAACTAAATTAACTTTACGATGCACAATGTATACATATGCATACCTGTGCACTGTACACACACACACACACACACACACACACACACACACACACACACACACACACACACACACACACACACACACACACACACACACACACACACACACAGACACACACACACACACACACACACACACACACACACACACACACAGACACACACACACACACACACACAGTATATTACAGACAATAATTAACACTGAATACACATGAATGAGAGGCTGCAATCACTGATGGCATAAATAAATAAATAAATAAATCTAACATTAATAAATTAACAAACAAAAATAAATATATGAATACAAATCAAACATAATAAATAAATCAATGTAATAAACAAATGCATAAATAAGCATAAAGGAATAAATAAATAATAAATAAAATGTATGAATAAAAACATCAATAAATAAAAAAACAATAAATTGAATAAATAATTAAAATGCAGAAATAATTAAATGCAAATAAACTAACAAATAAATAAATAAACATAAATATATAAATGGAAGAAGAAAGGCATGAATGAATAAATACAATTCAAACATAATAAATAACCAAATAAATAAATGGATAAATAATAAATGCATGAATAAATCAAATTAAAACATAATAAATTACCAAACAAAAAATAAAAGAAATAAATAAATGCATACAAAAATAAATAAAACACACACACACACACACACACAGACACACACACAAAGACAGACACACACACACACACACACACACACAGACACACACACACACACACACACACACACACAGCCCTGTTCAGATCACGTAATCAGTCTGTGTTTCTTCTGTGTTTTGTTGAACCTGTTGCAGATGTGCCTGAGCGACATGTCACTGTTACCCAGCAGGCCTTTCCGGCTCTGTGTGTTTGAACACGGCTGTAACACACTCTCTCCATCAGAGCCAGAGCTGTCGTCCTGTTCTCTAGGTTAAGACACTCATGAGTATCAATTAAAAACAGCTGCGAGGCCCAAAGACCAGAGTAGAGAGAGAAACTCACACTAACAACCTTTAAACTCAACCCTGGAGACAAGAAACCTCACAAGAACAGCTCACAATCTACAAAAAATAAAACGTATATATTGAAATATGTGTAGTATATTGAATATCATGTAAGGCAGTCATGGAATCAAAAGGTAATTGTGAATATTTTTATCAAAATTCATTTTTTAAAATTATTTTATTTATATATTTTTTTATTAGATCTATCTATTTAATATAGAAAAATAAATGTGAAGAAGTTTTTATGAGAAAAAGTCAAAATTGTGAAATTAAAAGTCACAATTACTTATATAAAAGTTCTGAATAAATATGAATTTTTAATGAATTGTTGTTTATTTATTTGTTGTTCTGTTCTGCTTATCAACACTGCATTCATTTGATCATAAATATGTTAAAAACAATTTATATATATATATATATATATATATATATATACTGTTTTATATTCTGATATATTTTTAAATGACATTACATTTATAAATAACATATACATATATACAACTATATAAAAATAGAAAACTGTTTTTAATTTTAAAAATATTTCACAATATTACTGTTTTTAAATGTCAATTTTTTTAAAAATCTTAATTATCAAAATGATTTATTTATTTTTCAAACATGGATATAAAAAAATCAAATTATTCCAAATGTTAACCAGTGGGCCAGACAGAGAGAAATAAATAAATAAATACATAAATAAATAAACATTACTGTAACATCTTAAACATAATTACTATGTTCGATGTATCAATATTTACAAGTTAAATATACTGTCTATATCTTTGTACAAATATAATGACAATTAATAATATAAAATAAATCACAGTGGTCCAAAAAAAGGCTTCATTTTATCAAACAACGCATAAGTTCTTGCTTGTTTCATGACCTGGACATGAATTTCACGAGACACAGGATCTCAGATGATGATGATGATGATGTTTGTGAGTGAAGCTGTGAAGGTGTTCAGTGTGAACAGCTGGACTGCCCCCTGGAGGACACTTCTGCTGCTCAATCATCAGACGCACATTGACCTTCTATAGGGAACAAGCCTGAGCTGTGTTTATAGAGAGAGCCATGCATATTCACAACAGATGCGTTTATGTTGCTCCCATCCAATTATGTGATCTGAAACAAGATCTAAAATGTCCAGATCCATGAATAATAGATAGCAGACAGACAGCTGGTGCCCTTCAGATGAAGTTTATAGAGATTCTGTTTCTCCAGCACCCAATCGATAGACACGCTGGTTTTATTTCACAGAAAACAAAAATACGGCTGTGGAAGCCATGGTGCATTGCTGATGTGTCTTTTATCTCTCTGTATATGGACGTGAACGAAGGGCAAACGCGTTATAAGATGCTCCGACCAAAAGATCATTACAAAGCTGGCAGGCTGAACCCGGCTCCTGCTCATCTATAATTCACCATTTAATTTAATAAGAAAGGCCGAACTCTGCGGAGGAAATAATGCCTCATATCCCACACCCTAACTGAGCTAAGAAAGAGCATGCTGGGATACGAGAGCGCTGGACTCAGCCATCAACAGCTTCAGACGCAGAGACCTTCAGTGTTTCAGATCTCAGCTGTGTGGTGATATCCCTCCATTAAAGCACACAGACAGCATTTCATTAGATCACATCGCAGTCTCTATAATCAGCAGATATTGTCAGGATTTACTGACCGAGATTACACAAAGCACAGGAGACTGTGGAAGCCTAGAAACCAAATGATTAAGGCAACTGGATTTTTTATCTCACAATTTAGATTTTTTCTTCTTCTTGCAATTCTGAGAATTCAGAATCAAAGATGCGAGATACTGTATAAACCTGACAATTCTGATAAAAAAAGAAAGAGTTGTGAGATGCAAAATCTAAATTGTGAGAAAAAGAAAGAATTGTGAGATGTGAAACCACAATTTTTACAAAATAAAGGAAAAATTTGGAGATAATACAGAGTTTATATGATGCAATTTGGAGTTCATATCTCACGATTCTAACTTTGCAATTCTGCACAATTCTTTTTCCTCGCAATACAAAGTTTATATCATAAAATTCTTATTAATATATATATATATTAATCCATGGCAGAAACATGATTTCCATAGATACTTCAGTCATAATATGCAGAGCTAAATATATCACAATAAAAGAAAACTAGCGCAACACGTACTTCACAGCAAAAAACACGAGGCAGATCAAACTGCAGTGGAGATTATTTAAACCAACAAAACATCATATTTACTCTCACATCATTACACGCTGAAAATCTACCCAAGCTCTCAAATGTCATTTGTGTTCATGCAAACTCAGACCTGTCATCTCAGCAGGTTTGAAGTCAAATAGTGTAAGTTTGACGGATCAATGAGCTGCCAGCTTTAAGATCGGAGAGATTTTTGAGCCTGAAATATGTTATGAAGCACCTTTTGTAAGGAAAAGAGCCTCTTAAATCTGCATTTGTGATTGACAGAAAACAGAAGATCATACAGGTGTCGACATGACAATGTTGTGTAATAGTTGTCTGAAAAGAAAAAACTTTTTTTCTTTTTCTTTTTGGAGATGTTGTGGGTGTTAACGAACAAGTTATGCTGAACACATGATGATCTTAACAGAAGTGAATGGGTGCCGTCAGAATGAGAGCTGATAAAAACATCACAATAATCCACAGCACTCCAGTCCATCAGTGAACATCTGGAGAAGACAAAAGATGAAACACATCCAGCATTAAGATGATTTTAACTCAAACACATAGAGTCTATAATCCATAATAACACTTCCTCCAGTGAAAAAGTGTTCTGGTCTGAATCAGGAGAGAAATCTGCACAGATCAAGCAGCGTTTAAACAGCTCTAAACAACAACAGCAGATGCAGTTTTTCACTGGAGGAAGTGTTATTATGGATTATAGACTCTATGTGTTTGAGTTAAAATCATCTTAATGCTGGATGTGTTTCATCTTTTGTCTTCTCCAGATGTTCACTGATGGACTGGAGTGCTGTGGATTATTGTGATGTTTTTATCAGACTCTCATTCTGACGGCACCCATTCACTGCAGAGCATCCATTGATGAGACACTGATGCAGTGCTACATTTCTACAAACCTGATGAAGAATCACACTCATCCTGATCTCTGATGACCTGAGAGTGAGCACATTTCCAACAGATTTTTTAATTTTTAATTTTTAGAGTGAACAGTTCTAGTGCTTAAGAGGTTGGGATGCTTGAAAGGAACAACATTTAAAAGAGGCCAGATAATGATGTTTTATATTCTGCTCTGACATTTCTGATTAGCTAAAGTTTCATTTTGGGGTGAAACAGGAGGCTTTTCAGCCGCAGAATTTGGAGAGCTTCAAAAGTTCAACAAATCACACAGGATTTAGAGAGAGAGAGAGAGAGAGAGAGAGCTAACAGTTTGGAGAAAAAGAGACTTTGTCAGAAGCGATGACTGGGATCTTTGATCTCCTCTCCAAGCCCCGCAGGGTGACTATCGATTGTGCAGTGGAGGAAACATACGGCATTGGCTCCGGCTGTGGGAAGAGGCGACAGATAGAGCGGATCAGGCCGACCCCGACACACACACACACATCGGGATTCGGCTGAGAACGGCACCGCCGCAGATGGAGGATCTGCAGAGCACGTTCTCTCTGAGAGACCTCCAGAACGCCAGAGTCTGAGAAGAGCTTCACTCGTAATGCGACACCATCACTAATGCTGCGCTCCAAACTCAAGCTCGATCTGTGCAAAACACACCCAATCCTTACCAAATATCTGAAAACTAACTGCACGATGTGTGATGCTGTTTCCCACAATGCAGTGCACTTGACTTGAACCTCCATTTCCATTGCACAAAAAAATACAAATAAAATAGTATGTGAAACAGTATGCAAACATATCAAACAGAAGAGTTCATCATTGTTGTCACATGACCTTTTAATGACGCCCTGGCTCTTAATGCATGTTTTTTTTTTCTTCTGGAGCATCAGTGAGTGATCAAAACTTTCTGTAATAGTTGTGTTCGAGTCCTTCAGTTGTTTTCAGTGTGAGAAGATGGATCTCAAAATCATACAGTCCTTCTTTGAAAGGGTTAAAATACACAAAAATGCAGGAAAACCAAAGAATTAGTGGGAGCTGAAGGATTTTTTTTCTGGAGAACAGCAGACTCTTCAGCAGTTTAACTGTTCAGGACAAACAAGTGACTGATGAACAACTACTTATTAAACACAAATACACAGCTGTGGATTATTCAGCTAACAACACAGTATTAAGAATCAAGGGGGTGTAAACTTTTGAACGTGGTCATTTTTATAAATTCAACTATTATTTGCTCTTTTGGACTATATGTAAACATATTTTAGGTGAAATGTCTTATTCAGGTCAGTACTAAATAAACAATAACATGCATTCTGTGTGATCCCTCTTATTTTAGTTAAATAATTAACATTTTGCAAATTCTGAAAGGGGGATGTAAACTTTTGACCTCGCCATATACAGTTGAGGTCAAAAGTGCATGAATCGTGTCCATGAATTATGTGTTTTGTTACTGTGTACGTACACACCTTCAGTTTTAGGAGTGATTATTTTTCTGCACTTCAGACCATCAGCATCGCAAAAGAGAGTCATCTCTGTGAAAAGAACAAGATCAAATTATAAAAAAGGAAAAAATTATGTATTATGTTGTTGTTATAACTTTCTTCAGTGGAACACAAAAGAAGATATATTTTTTTCATTTTGTGGTTTTGGTTCATATATTAATAGTCAGTGTTGAATAACCAATGATTTTACAGTGAACTATCCCTTTAACTGCAATGTGAGTGAGCATACTGTTTATGAACTAATGAACAATACTGACTCTGATAAACACAGACTGTGCGGAGCATCAGTGTCTCGAGCGATCGATGCATTATGTTCCTCATCAGTGGTGTAAAAACCCCAACGTCTGCTGCTTTACTGGACATGCTCTGAGATTCCAGCAGAGTTTCTGTCCAAAGCTCCTGAGAGCGCTGAGTGCTGAAGTGTATCTCTCTGGACAGACTCCAGGGCCCGACTGATAAGACGACATCAGCAGAAAGACGACAAGAGCTGCATCTCGCCTTTGAATGTGGAGCAGATGGTTGGCATAATGAGCAGCTTTAGAATAATGACGAAACGGAGGAGCTGAAGGACTGAACCGTGACGGCCTGTGTAGCGCTCAAACACAACAGGACAGTTACAAGAGCTCTGCTGTTGTGTGTGTGTGTGTTCTTACAGCACACACACACACACACACACACATGCATGTGTATTTAAGAAAACATGCTTTTACAAATTAATGTCTGGAGAGCGATGACCATTCGTTTTCACATTCAAAGTGCATGAAGTCAACTTTCGTATACAAGTTTATTTTTCAGCCAATCATCTGAGATGTAAATATCATGTGTAGGGCCCTATGAAATCAGTTTAAATTTTTTTTTTTAATTCGTCTTTTTTCCCCGTTTTAATTCTTTTAGATTCCATTATTTTCTGTTTAAATTTTTTTAGACACTGTTTTAATGGTTTAATTAAAAATGTTTATTTTTTTTTTAGAAAAACCAATTGTATAATCAAATTTTTTCTGTAATTCTGGTAAACATTTTCGTCTGGTAAATGTTCCTTTAAAAATATTTAAATGTTTTAATAATAATTTTATTATTAGTTTTAGCAGTAGTCCTATCATTATATTAAGTAACATATTTCTGTCAAAGTTTCTTCAAGTTAAACCAAACTTTTATTTTGACGGGTTGCTGTGAAGACTTTTAAGATTCTGTTTGTTCATGATATAAAGATAGTTTTTCTCCAAAGAATGGTAAAATGCTTGGCAAACACCTAAAAAATCATTAAACTAAAAATGTTTAACTAAAAAAATAAAATAAAACAAATAAATATAACAAGGACACCCATACAGATTAATCTAAAGATGTGCCACACTTTCCCATAAGTGCAGCAGACACTGACAACTGAAAACAAGCTTCCGATGGAAACATATGAGCAGATTTTGTGGTGTGATTCTGATCTCCTGGATGTTTATTTGAGCTTGAAGAACCAACCTGTCACCCAGCAGCTCCACACTAACACGAGGCTTGGATTGAGACGAGAAACAGATTGTGTTTCAACAAAAACACAACACCATTACACCAGCGAACACAAACCATCAGCTGAGAGAAACTGCAAAATCAACCCAAAAAAAAAAAAAAAATCATAATTGTTTCTTTTAATCATCTTCAAAATGCAGCTATAACACACATTATATCAAAGCATTCATAATAGAGAGATTTATTCCTATACATAGAATTGGTTAGATTATTTACAAATGGTAAATCCATTTATGATTCCAAATTACATGATAAATACTGTTGTTAATATCTTAAACTGTTGATATTAAACATTTTAGGACTAGTTTGTGATGACTTTTAGATTACTTTTGACTTGTCACATCGATTAAATCATGCAACATAAACATAAAAAGAGAAAGAAAATATATGCCATTTATTGTTATTAACAACATAACGTGCATTATTAAATATTATCTTAGGACACTATTTCCCAAACTGGGGTTTCTCAGTTTAATGAAAAGCTAATAATTAATTAAATCATAAAGAGAGAGAGAGAGAGAGAGAGAGAGAGAGAGAGAAAAGAAGAATTAGGGAGAATCAATAAATCAGAAATAAGTTATTGCTTTCATGTGAATAATGGGTAATCGATAAAAAAGTAACATGTCTGATTACAAATGCAATCCATTTATAAGAACTTAATCATTTCATATGTAAACGCAGAACTAGCAGCAATTCAGTCTTATGTTTTGACTTCTCCAGCGTTTAACAAGAAAAAGTCTGATTCTCTCTTGTGTGCACATGCAGCCTTTATCAGATATTAAACACATTCATCTGTCCTCAGTCTGTGTCCTTATCCATCAGATCAGAGCCGCTGTGTCTCCTTCCTCGCTCCTATTAGACCTCGTGCCACATGTTCTCAATCTAAACCGCCAGCATATGTGATTTACCAACTCTCAAATGAGATCCAGTGGGAGTGAATCAATTAGGACAGAAGCAGACTGCTCAAGAACAAGCTGAAAAAGGTCAGTGAAAATATGACGCGCTCTATAACCTGTAAGCTATTAATAAACACATTTGACTTGGACAAAATGGTCAAACCAAAAAAAAAAAAAAATCAATAAAAATTGTCATAATTTACTCTCCCAAACAACATACTTATTGAAGCTTTACACTGTGATGAAGCGTGTCTGTAAAGCATTTTTCACAATACATATTCACAATCATGAAATCTTTATAATATCATTTAATGGCATGCTTTATACACACATCTGGTGCATTAGAGCTATATAGTTTATTTTGCAAAAAAAAAAACATCCTTACAGTCCTACTTTTTATATAGACTTTATATATATATTACATTACATTTTGTGATTAAATAAAAAAAATCAGGCAGATGAGATTTGCTGTATATGATAATTTAGTAAAAACTTTTAATGAAATTAAAAACGACAATTGAGGTCTATATAGTATATATATCACTATTTATGCAAAGAAATGTGGCTATAATATCATGCATTTTACAACATAATTAAAACCAACTGGGCAGTTTGCTGTATAACTTTATGAGAGGATATTGAATGCATGCAAATAAAGTTGGCTGTAATATACAGTATATCCAACTTTATATAAAGAGCTGGGCAATAATGTATTTTGCAATGGAATAAAAAAACAATTTGAGATTTGTGGCCTCAAGTGCGTGTAAAGTGTTGTTTACAGTCGCCCACCTGCAGTTATTCTAAGATGATCTATTAGCAGGTCTGAGGCAGAACTCAGTACAGGACAGGTATTAATCAGAGCTTTAAGGAAAGCATTTCACTGTGGCATTTAGGATTCCAGCCCCTGAATAATGAGGATTGTAGTGGTACAATAGTCCAGCGGGTTTCTGATGATCTCTGGCAGGAAGTAGCCAAGCGCTCTGGAAAAGACAGTGATTAATGATGCAGCACAGTGTAACGGTGTAGAGAAGTTTTAACTGATGCTTGCAGTATTCACTAATGAACTGTGAGTTGGCAGATGAAGTTTTGGGGGAAATGGGTCGTGGGCATGTGTGATGAATACAGCAGAACAGATGGAGGTTTGTTATCGCCTCTTTTCTCGAGAACTGTATCCTTGGAAACTGTGTGGGCTGTGTCACATTCCAACACTGCGGCACACTAAACAGTGAGAAGAACAACACGCATCACGCAACGTTTCACTGGTGTGGCCTTAACTCATCTATCTATCTATCTATCTATCTATCTATCTATCTATCTATCTATCTATCTATCTATCTATCAACTACAGATTTTGAGTAAGTTACAGGCTTTTGCAGGTAATCCATTGTGGTGTTTTTTGTACGAATTGTTTGGAGAAATGCACATACTTCTTTGAAAATAGTAAAGATGAATCGAGAAATGCATTAAAGCGGCTGAGAAAAAACTGTTAATAAAGGTGTTGTTACTCTATTTTTTGTTACCCAGTCACCCAGCTTAGGTGAGAAAAAAATTTAACTAAGTAATGCAGTTAATTACTATTTTAGGTAGCAATGCAATATTACAATACATTAGTTATAAATGTAACTTCTGCAATACTGTCTATACCAAATTTGTAGTACGGTTTACTTGAAAAAAGCATTAGTGTCAAGCTTTTTAAACTATTTTAAATTGCCACCCTCAAACATCCATCTTTTAAACATGGTTGAAACTTTAAGCTTTTACAAATTAAAACCTTTAAACTTCAAACTATTAAATCTACTGTAAAAAAAAAACTTAAAAGCTTTGAACTCTTATTTTTACTCTCAAGTACTTAAATTAACACCTTGAGACTTCTGGATTTTAAACTACTTCAAAATTAAAACCCCTGCATTTCAAATTAGTAAATCTACTTAAAACATCACGTTTTTTAAACAATTTTAGAGTTAAAAACTTGAAAATTCAAGTTATTCAATCAACTTCTATATATATTTCAGTTTTTCTCAGTCGCTTTGGTACATTTCTCGAATCATCCTTGACATTTGCAAAACAGTAAGTGCATTTATTATAATTTGTTGGCAGACAATGTCATTGCAATACAGAAAGGAAAAGACAGCACTGAATGGCACAAAGAAAAAAACTAAAGTAGAAATGTGAACATAGGACAATCTCCTTAGGGAAAACTGCACATGCACCTCCTCACGTTCCGGTCTATTAGGCCACAAGTTCAATATTTTAGAGTGTCTTATCCAGTGTCTGCAGGCATCTGCTGTGATGTCATCACACGCTGCATCCATGGCAGCCAAAAGGGTCAAATGTGGGGGAGATTCACAAAGAGTGGACTGCCGCTGGAGTCAGTGCTTCAAGAACCACTACACACAGACGTATGTAAGACATGGGTTTCAGCTGTCGCACTCCTTGTGTCAAGCCACTCTTGAACAACAGATAGAGTCAGAAGCGTCTCGCTTCAAAAAGGACTGGACTGCTGCTGAGTGGTCCAAAGTTATGTGCTCTGATGAAAGTAAATTTTGCATTTCCTTTGGATATCAGGGTCCCAGAGTCTGGAGGAAGAGAGGAGAGGCACACAATCCACGTTGCTTGAGGTCCAGTGTGAAGTTTCCACAGTCTGTGATGGTTTGGGGTGCCATGTCATCTGCTGGTGTTGGTCCACTGTGTTTTCTGAGGTCAAAGGTCAACACAGCCGTATACCAGGAAGGTTTAGAGCACTTCATGCTTCCTGCTGCTGA